>NW_027504900.1:0-245093 GCF_021521415.1 Bidens hawaiensis
ATTTCAACTTTGGGAAACTTCTAAAAAGGTACAGTGTGAATCACCGAATTGCTATTCCTTATCATCCACAAACAAGTGGACAAGTCGAAGTGTCAATTGCCAAATCAAAGAAATTTTGATGAAGACGGTGCGGGTCGATAGGAAGGATTGGTCTTCTAAGTTGAATGATGCATTATGGGCGTATCGGACCGCTTACAAAACTCCTATTGGCACGACTCCTTATCGTTTAGTTTATGGGAAAGGGTGCCATTTACCAATGGAATTGGCACATAAGGCGTTTTGGGCGATCATGAATGTTAATGCGGATTATAAGGAAGCGGGTGAGTTAAGAAAGTTGAAGTTGAATGAGATTGAGGAAATTCGGGATGAAGCGTATGAATGTGCTTCCGCATATAAAGACAAACTAAAAAAGGTCCATGATGCAAAGTTGAGAAAACGGACTTTTGAAGTGGGTCAAAAGGTGTGGTTGTACAACTCAAGGTTGAAGTTTTTTCCGGTTAAGTTAAAGAGCAAGTGGATGGGCCCATATGTCATCACAAAAGTTGGTAAATTTGGTGATGTGGAGATAGAAGATGTCCAAGAACAAACGAAACAAGTGGTGAACGGTCAACGACTTAAACCTTACTTGGAAGAAAAGGACATCAATATGCTCGATGTGGACCGGGTGAGTTATTTGTTACGCTCACCGGATGAGGAAACGAACTAAAAGGTCAAGGTATGTTGTATATTTTAGTTAGGGTAATTTAGATTTTATTTAACTTTGGTTTAAAAAAAAAATTAATTAGGTGAACCGTGTGTCACGGTCGGACCGTGTGTGACCGTGACACACGGTCCGGTACACGGTGATGATAGGGCTCACGGTACGGTCCGCTCTGTTTCATTTGTCATATCTCAACCATGACCCACGGTTCCAACCGTGGGCCACGGTCCACGACGCACCAGATGAGCAGAAACGGTACACCGTGACTCACAGTCGGACCGTGAGCCACGGTTCGGCGAAAATAATTATGGGGAGCCGAGTTTTTGGGTTAAATAAAGAATTAAAATTAACATTTACAACAAATCTACACCACATAAATCACCCAACTTCATTATTTACTCCATCTTTCATCTTCTTCTTCCTAAAAACCCACCTTCACAAACCCTAACTCTCATCTTCAAACTCTCATAACTTCTTCAAATCTCTACCAAATCAATCGATTTTTGAGTCTATTTTGGCTAAAATTTCACAAGGATTTCGAATATACCCTTGAAATTGAAAGAATCTCTTGTTTGGTTGGTCGATTTTGGACATTAAGTGTCCGAAATTTTTTGAAATTTTTGGGCTTTTGGTTTAGTTTGAAGCTTTCTTCACATTCAACAACACAAAGGTATGAATTTCTTGTCATTATTGATGGTACATTGTGTTGAAGTTGTAAGTTTGAATGTTTATAGGTACCCACTTGCTTGTTTGAGTAATTAGTATAATGATTGTATGGTATGGTTGTAGATAATTAACAATTGTTACAAAAATATGTTGTTATATTGATTAATTGGAAATTATTGGTTGAAGCAAGTGTGAAATTTTTGGCCAATTAATTAGCAAGTAATTATCCAGAACCATAATAACAAGCAAGTGTGGGGATGAGGCTGTTTATCTAACTTGGTTTGGATGGGTTGTTTGTTGTGTGTAGATGGGTAGAACGGCATATAAGGGTAAGTCAAAGGCATCAACTTCGAGTGGTCGGGCAGCCCAGTTAAAGAGGCAAAGAATGCAAGAAGAGCAAGCGACTGTTCCGGTACAAACAATGAAACCCACTTGGAGGGGTGGGGGTTGGCAAAATACCCATTGGAATGGCAAGCGGAGTTGTTTGTTGATAAAATGGCTACGTTAAAACACCGATTTCATGGATTTATGTGTGAGAGTGAGGTAAACGATCCAGGGTTTGAAGTTTTTGGTATAGTCGACAAGTTAAAAGCTTTGGGTTGGGAAGCGGCGTTAAAGTGTTATGATGAGGAAACGAACACTTTGTACGACCAAGAGATTGAAGAATGGGTATCTACGTTACGATGTCCTCCCTACAAAAAGGGGAACGAGATGAAGTTAATTGGGACGGTAGGAGGTCATGAAGTAGTGATGTCATTTGATTCACTTGATGAGAATGCACTTTTTGACACTAAGCCAAGTAAGTCATATGTCTACCCCTCTTCCCAAGAGTTATTCGATTGCCCCGAAAAACACCCTAAATGGCACGACATGGTAGATAAAGTGATTGAAGCAAGAGTCAATAATAGTGATACGATTTTGAGAAAAAATTTGAAGATTGAGGCAAAGTTATTGATGTCTATCTGCTTGCACAATGTGATGCCTCGTCGGGGGGACATTTCAGTAGTGAGGAATAGTGATGTTCCTATTTTGTATGCACTGATGTGTGGAAAGCCTTTTATTTCTTTTCGCTATCTTGTCATGCAAAATATTTGGATTAGTCGAGAAAGTAATAAGCGGAAGTTAATTCCGTATTGTCGACTAATTACAGCTTTGTTAAAGAATCATGGTGTGATTACTGATGAGTCGGTTGGAACACCAAAGGTACTTAAAGAGTTTATATTGAAAGATTTGCCGGGTTGTGATTACTCACAAACCGATAGGCATCACTTGCTTGTGCTTGATAATGTGAGATGGAAAGTTTTAAGGGAGGATGTTGAAGAGGATGATGATGATGAGGATGAGGTGATAGAAGAGTTAAGTGAGCCCGAGTACATAGAGGTGGGCGGTGGTAGTAGTTCCCAACAAGGGGGTTGGGACTTTTCGGATGGTTACAATTCTTACGGGAACAATTGGGCCCATGTGGGGTCGATGAATGAAGTGGTGGAGAGGCATAGGCCCTCCACATATGAAAACTGGTCAGATGAGTCGCGTTCATTGTTCGATCATCAGACGTTTATGGGAGCTTATGCTGAACGGGCTGCGAAAGAGAGGCATGATCGGTTAGAGATGTGGAACCGCGCCAATGCGTATGGGCGTGAGCATGAAATGAATATGAGATATTTGCATGATCGTAATAGGAGGATGCATGAACAGTGGCATGCTGGTGTGCCGGTTGTAGCGGATCCACAAGTCGTGGATTATACGACTCTTCCTCCGTTTGACGGTTCGGTACGATATCCCGAACCGCCACTTCATCATTCAATGTGGATCGATCCAATGCAATCAATGGCACCTCCACCACCACAAGGAGAAGGAAGCAGCGGCGGTGATGGGGCATTTAATTTTGGCCAATTCCACGATTTCATGACATTATTTTCGGGCCGGGCCACCCGCCATACAACTGATCGAACCGCATGAATCCAGGTGAACCCCGTTTTGTATATTATGTATAATTGTTTTTACCTTTGTTTTAGTTAATTTTGGGTGGATGGGTGGTGGATGGAATACTTTTGATTAAGTATTAAGGGATTGTGTTGGAATGAAGGTGGTGTTTAATTAGTGGTTTGTTTTTATTTTTCTTAAAACCGTACATTGGGGAAAATGTATCCCAAGTGTGGGGAAGAGGAAAATTTTCCTTTATTTTTGTTTGTTTTGAAAAAAAAAATTTGAAAAAAAAAATAATAATAATAATAAAAATAGAAAAATGAAGAAAAAGTTTAAAATGTTTTAAAAGAATTGGAAAGTGGTAAGATGGCGGGGTGAAGTTTTGGGTCCCTTTTCATGGTCACAATTCCTTAAGTTATATGTGCCTAGTTGCTTTTAAAAAAAGAAAAGAAAATTAAAATGGACCGTTTAGAGGGGATAACGAGTCAAGGGGACGGGTATACATGTTTCATATCGGCAGCCCATTATTCCAGACATATTGTGAGATGGTCACTATACTTAATACACATATTATATAATAGATATGAAACATGTCTTAAACCATTGATTGAGGGAAACCGGTATGTTTTACAGACTTAGAACTTGCTTGTCACATGCTTATCGAGATCTTAATACCACCATCTGTATGGAGATTAGGATTTTAGAAAACCTTTACATAAACTTTTCCTCCACTAAATAAATTTCCTTACCCGACATAATCCCCTTAGGAGCCCGTTTTGACCTCATTCCTGTTTATTTGTTAAACCAAACATTACACACCATTTCAGCTTTGGCCTTCATTATATTTTAACCTGTGTGATGAAATCCAGTTCGTTATCGAGTTGTATATAGTCAGTTGTTGAGCATACTACACAATGTATGTATGTCTCGGTTGAGTTGTAAATATGTGTTTGTCAGAGTTGTATAATTGTTTGATTCAGTGTATTGTCTATCAGTAAAAAAAAAAAAATCCAAAAAGAGAGTTCGTTCTTATTCAGTTATGTAATTAGCAGTCTGTTTATATTTGATTAGTTGTTTGGGTATTTGTAAACTGGGTTTCATTCACCTTAGTCACTAAATATGCCTATTTCGCACCCAACCTAAGCCTCAGAAAAACCCTAATCCTAGTCTTTATGCAACCGGTGGGTAATGGGTGGAGATAAGACTGGCCTGCAAGCTTATTAAATTCTAACTCATACTTGGTTTTTGAGGGCAGAGACATATACTGGCACATTTTTTTTGGCTAGTCCAGATATTAAACCGAGAAGAGTGTTGATAGTGTGAGGGGTATGAACATGTATACTCGTTTAGGCGGTTCCATAAGTTTTAAATGGTAACATCAAATTATTTGGTGGGTTATCAACTTTGATCTAGTGCACCTGATAAAAAACAAAGGAATAGGGTATGACTTGGGACCTTAACTGAACCGGACTTGTGGTAAGATTGGTGGAAACAAGTTGAATGTAATCGGAAGTTGTTTTGAGATGTTGCTTGAGGACAAGCAACGTGTAAGTGTGGGAATGTGACGGGTGGTCCATGGGACAACCCTTAAATGATATAAAAGCCGTAAGAATTATGTTTTGAATAAGTTTATTTTGTGGAATTAGATAACTACGGTTTTGTTAGTGAATTGTAGGTTCAAAGATGGTTCCGGGGCTATTATGGTGGATACCGAGGCAACCGAATGGACCGAGAATGTGTGAGAGATTAAAAAATGAAGAAAACAAAGAGTTTTGGCTGAAGACCACCGTGACCCACGGTCCAACCGTGGGACATATGTTTGTTATGTTTCATGTCAACAACATACATACTTTTGGAATGTTAATTCAATACACGATTAGAATAGAATGAAAATAAACATATATATGTTGCATTGCACAAAGATGAAGCGTGATAAACATATCATCACCTAAAACAGATAAGTCAATATTGTAGGTTCCTGGACGGATCGTACACGGGATGTCGCTATCTGCGCAGGTGCGGAATCCCTGCGTAGGTAGATACGAGCGTAGAATACGTATAAAACAAACACACGAGCAATAACCGAAACACGTTATATTGATAACCCGAACACGTGACACGAGGTCACTATTACAGACTCTGACTTGTAAACACGTAACTCTCGAACTAATCAACTGAAACGAACCCTAACCAACCTCGCGAACTCCTTTTCAACTGTTACGGTGAACAGTATATATAAACACGACAACTTCGCCTTAGGCGAAGTTGTCCATAACTTCGCTTGTTCAACAAGTTCGCCTGAGCGAACTTGTTAACAACTTCGCTTGTTCAACAAGTTCGCCTGAGCGAACTTGTTAACAACTTCGCTTGTTCAACAAGTTCGCCTAAGCGAACTTGTTGACAACTTCGCTCGTTACATAAACATAAACATAAACATAATCAAAAACATAATTACATTACAGACTCGATTACAAACGTTAGACTATGAACTACTGACATACATGTACCAACAGACTCCCCCTTGGCAGTAGCTTCATATCTTGATCTTCAAAGCTTGAGTCTTGTAATCTTGTATCTTTACACGTGCGCTCCTTCTCTAACACATACCGACACCACCCTTTGATATTTCCTTGCTTGATCCTTCCAAGCAGGAATGTAGAAGATCTTCTTTTCGTTGAGCATCTTCAGATCAGCTTGCGATAGATTAACAAGATGCATCGGGTCGTAAACCCTAAGCACTTCTTGTTCATCCTCATCTTCCATTACCGCCTCCGCTGTTTCACAATCCACGAACCACCATTTCAGGTCTTTGAGCACGTCCTTGGGCATAAGCTTCATCGGTACTTCTTTAAGGCACCGGATCGGTTTATACTTCATAACCATCCAAGGCTTTCCATCAGCTCTCAAACCTCTATCCTTGTCTTCGACAAGTTTCCCCTTTTGTGGTTTCAGCAGCTCAAACTTCTTCTCCTTAATGCTCTCTTTCCATACGATCTTTCCGATGACTCTAGCCATGTTATTGTCACTTCGATTTATCAACCCCAATCTGGCTAAGTCTTTAATCTCACATTCAGGCAGTGTGTTTAATGATCTCAAAGTTCTCCTGAAGTACTGAATCCCGTCATATCTTTTGATCACGAAGAGCCGCAGCTGCTCATCATATATCCAGCAGATAATACCTTTCTTTGCTTTAGTGTATCCCTTAATATTGTAACTCTTTTTGAACATTTTAGGGACCGCCGGTTTCTTCGTCTTTACGAACCATTTAGCACAACCTTCCTTCCAATTCGGCTGCTCTTCCCATTCAGTATCTTCCACAACTGTCTCATCACCCATATCGGGCATCTCAACCTCTGGAATCTCGTGTTCAATATCTTCATCTACTATCTCCCCTTCTTCTATCACATTTTCAACAATAATTTGCTCACCGATCTTCTCAATCTCATCACTCGGCAGCACATCTTCTTCAAGCATAAAATCATCATCGTCATCTAGCTCTTTCAACGCGTCGATTACATCATCAACATCATCATCATCATCATCAATAGCTACCACATCATCACCAGCTGCGCTTGTAGACTCCCCCTCAGCTGTGGAAGTACCAAGAGCTATAGAAGTTCTTGGCAGCTCACCACCTGCACCTTCCGGTGCATTGGGATCATCGTCATGATCTTCTCTCCGTTTTGTCCTCAACTCATCTCCCCTACAGCTCATCTCCCCCTGAGATGCCAAGAACGCTTTCATGGCGTCTATGATCTTCCCATGCTCGACCAGGAGGGAGGCCTGTAGTTGGTTTGCTTCCACTAGGCTTTGAATAGTCTTGGACTGCTCAGCTACGATCCGCTCTAGTGAAGCTATCCTTTAGGAGTCTGAAGTAGGCGTTGGAGTTGGCGGGACATCAGCAGCAGAAGTGACCGCAGGTGGTACACTTGGTAACCCTGCAGTAGTAGTGACTGTAGACTCAACAAATCGTGCTACTACCACCGATGGAGTAAGCGATTGAGGTGGTAGAGACACAATTGTTGGAGTCGACGTCTGGACGGCAGTAACCTGTGCTGTAGAAGGAATAAGAGACATACCAGACAAGGCAGGTGGAGCAAAACGTACCAGCCTTGAAGTTTCTCCAGCTCCCGAACCCATACCTGTCCGTTCTCTTCTTGAACGTCTGAGCACTAGCTGAACTGCTTCTTCTTCATCATCTTCCTCGTCATCGTCGTCATCCGTTCTCTTCCTCTTCCCAATCGTTCTCTCCCTAGACACCATCAATCGTCTAGCTTCAGCAAATGTCTCATCAAGATCGGAGTCAGCTACCGAAGTAACTGCTCTAGTAACATTCATGGCCTGAGAACCCGAGACATCCATATCAAACAATCCTTGGCCGCTAAAAGCAGCATCAAGGTCGACGTCTTCAGCAGTAGGCACAGCAGGCGCAGCTGATACAGCATGAGGTGCTGCCGCCTGTTGTGGTCTTGGGTCTCTGAACTCGTCCCCACCAGCAGGAACATACTCCGGGTTGACAAGATACCCGAACAATGGAGTATGCCTGGGACGCAGCGCAGGCTTGCTTCGTGCACTAGAAGTGCGACACTGAGCAAAGATACGCTTCGTCACACATTCAACGTATCTAATAGGGCGTCTCTGAGGTAGCAACGGAGCCACATGATTGAGAATCATTTGTAAGAATCGAGGATACATAATAAATCGCTCACGCGCCACAGCCCTCCTCTGACGATCAATCTCGTAAAATATCAGCTGACTAAATGAATATCTTCTGTTGTAAGTCAGGGCAGTCATGGCAGACTGCATCGTCGCGCCCATTCCATCAGTTCCTGCCTTCCTCCCAGACATGCACACGATCAAGACGTGCATTAGGAAGCGCCACTGATCTAACAAAAATCCTTTTCTCCTCTGCGTGTCCCCCAACGGACCTGAATAACCCATCCTGAGATATTCCCCATCACGAAAAGGAGCGACGAACTCCGTTGGATCATCCCTCGTTTCTTCTCCAAACTGCAAAGCCAACCGTATATCTTCTGAAGAGAACTGCACAACATGACCATTTACGGTTGCTCGCATCACCGGGGGCTCAACCCGGCAATCATACTCTACCGACTGCCAAAAGTCTTCAATGTTAGGTAGTGAAATAGGCAGGGTATTCTGATCGCATGGAAGATCCTTGAGCGCAGGAGAAATGTGATTATTTCCCTGTAGTCCTCCACGCCACTTGCGTCTGGGTCTAACATGATGTACTGGTTATGCGCTGGAAAGAACTGTCTTTGTTCATTACCGTCATCACCACCAGCACCGCCAACAGCAGCCATATCTGCACTAAACGAACCAAGTTAGATAACTGTTAAGCAACTCACAAGTTCGCGTTATACCATGAGCGAAGTTGTGATTAAAACTGTATAGGCGAACTTAAAGGTGAGGCGAAGTTGGGAACAACTTCGCTTAATCTGTAAGTTCGTCTAAATAACTGTTAAACAAATTAGTTTAGGCGAAGTTGAAGATAACTTCGCCTTATCACAACATCGCCTCAGGCGAAGATAAGTGTTAGGCGAAATTATGCTTCAGGCGAAGTTGTGGATAACTTCGCCTTAGGCGAAATTAAGCCCCAGGCGAAGTTGTGGATAACTTCGCCTAAACCCTAACTTCGCCTGAACTTAATCGGCGACTGTTAGGATTCCAACACCGGAAATCCGGTGTATTCGGCTAAGTTCGACGATCAAGGACATCAATACACATGATATTAAGGATGTGAAGTTGAAAAGGATGTCCATGTACACGTTAACACAAGTTTTTAAGATTTCGGTTTTGAAGGTCCGACGACCCGAGGTCTCGAACCGGGTAAAAACGATCAAGAACGAACAAGTTTGTGAGAGATATCGACAACACATACCCTCAATGATAATAGAAACTAGAAGCAAAGATCGAAAACGGAGATAAACACTTGTTCGCCGGAAATCTCTTAAGTTCGCCGGAGAATCGGAGCTCAAGTTCGCTGAGAATTTTGAAAATAATGATATTTACTGTTTGAAAAGCCTTATATAGGGTCAGAGTAGTTCAGGCGAAGTTACGAATAACTTCGCTTAGGCGAAGTTATGCACAAGTTCGCCTAATTCAACTACTTCGCCTATAATTTCAAAATCAAACCCTTTAAGTTTGAACATTTTGCAATAAACATTTTAAACTTCCAAAAAGAGTTAAACAAAAATGATCATGTCTAAGTAACCAGTTATAAAATAACACTACTACAAAAATAGGAAAAACTTATAAAAATTTAACGAATAAGGGATCAAATTTCAGTCTTGGTAGGGACAGCTATGTTTTAGAAAAGATCCTAACAGGAATCATACTAACTACGTGACTGTCACATAGATCCGTGTTTAGCTGTATTATGACATATAGAGACAGGTTGTAAGCAGGTAATATACTTAAGATGGTTTTCATCGTTTCTGTGATACGAGTTAGGTTCAATTAATCCTTAAAATTTAAGTGGGCAACAACTCAGAAATATTGATGCCTCCTATCTATCCTCAAAGCGTATTTGGCTTTCCCCTAGTCACCCCGAGTTGACTTCGACCCATAGTGTCTGATTAATTTGTATGTATTCTCCTTCTGTTTCCCGTTCTTCTTCTTGCTCTAAGATATAGAAGTCTTGAATTTATGATCACTAATATGTTACAATAACTCAAACTTTTTTTTTTTTTTTTTTTTTTTTAACAACATAGACTTCAAAGTAGAAATTAACTGCAAGTCCCGAATCTGGATCACTGCAGTATCTTGAAACGCTTTCTTCACGGGAATCAGAACACACATGGGCTCGTGTATGACTGGGTAATCGCTTTTCTGCCTATCATTCGAAAAGATATATATGAAAACACGCAAAACTCTTAAGGAGTTTCCACGTAAAATCAAGTAAAATTAGTTTGTATCACATCTACTTTTACGCACCATAAAAAGTTACCATGACATACAATGATTGTCCTAAAGCCTTTTAAGCCTAATAACTTCACTAGTTAAGCACACACAATCAGTATATATATCATAGATCAATTTTCCGTTTAACATAGCTAACGAACTTCTTACGAAGTAACAGACTTGAAAAGTAATTTCATTTCCCAAAAAAATTTTGACTTCAATCGCCCCGTTCACGTCAAAGTTTTCAGATAAACGGCAATCCTGAAGATCCAATGGATCAACTGGACCGACCACATACAGGTATGTGTTCTTCTAACTAAGTATGAACGACTAATTTTCAGCGATAGAAAGAAAACACATCATAAATCGCCCCGGTCACTTTCAGTCATCTGGTTAATGGCTATCCTTAAAATCTACAAGTAGAAGATGAGGACCAAAACATATCCTAAGACATGTCCTTCCAACTGAGATAACCGACATAATTTTAAGCGATTAGTGACGTTTTTTTTTTTTTTTTTAAGACACAAAAGAAAAGCATGGTTACTCGGGATTGATCATCCCGTTTAGCTCAATTAGGTTTTGAAATCTGGCTTTATCAAACGCTTTTGTAAATAAATCAGCGAAATTCTCGAGCGTATCGACTTTTTCGATCTTAATCAGTTTCTTCTCAGCACAATCCCGTATGAAATGATGACGAATGTCAATATGTTCGGTTTTACTATGTTTCACGGGATTGTTAATTACTGAGATGGCTGCAGTGTTATCAATTAAAATAGGAGTGAGTAAGAAATTCAGACCATAGTCGCGCAATTGTTGCTGAATCCACAAAACCTGTGAACAGCAGTTGGATGCTGCCATATATTCAGCTTCACATGTTGAGATTGCAACTGATGTCTGTTTCTTGCACTGCCAGGAAACTAATCTTCCACCGAGAAACTGACATCCTCCTGTTGTTGACTTCCGACTCTGATTGCACCCTCCATAATCAGAATCAGTATAAGCAACTAGTTCCACGTCTCCTCCCTTCGGGTACCACAACCCTAGCTTCGGCTTGCCCTTGAGATACCGTAGTATCCTCTTTGCACCTTTCAAATGATATTCTTTCGGATTTGCCTGAAAACGTGCACAAAGACAAACAGCAAACATTATATCAGGCCTAGAAGCAGTTAAATACATTAATGAACCTATTATCGCCCGATACAGAGTTGGGTCCACATCTGCGTCACCATCTGATTCAGCGCCCAATTTGTGATTGACGCAGATTGGAGTGTCATATGGAGAACTGTCCTCCATCTTGAATCGCTTGAGCACATCATGAACGTACTTCGTCTGATGAATGAACATCCCGTCCTTCTTCTGATCAACCTGCAAACCTAGAAAGAAAGTTAGTTCACCCATAGCACTCATTTCGAACCTTTTCTTCATGACATCCTCAAAATCTTGACACATGGAGACTCTTGATGCAGCAAATATGATGTCATCCACGTAGACTTGAACTAGTAGGAAGTCGCTTCCTTCTCTCTTCACGAACAGTGTGCTGTCAATTAAACCCCTTTCAAAACCATTCTCGAGCAAGTAGTCCGATAACGTTGAATACCAGGCACGAGGTGCCTGATGTAATCCATACAGCGCCTTGCTCAACTTGTATACGTGATCTGGGAAGTCTGGGTCAGGAAAACCCGGAGGTTGCTCAACATACACAACCTCATCAACTTTCCCATTTAAAAACGCACTCTTCACATCTAGCTGAAACACCTTCATTCTCTTACATGCAGCAAACGCCAAAAACAATCTTATCGCTTCCAACCGGGCGACAGGAGCGAACACCTCATTGTAATCAATACCCTCTTGCTGATTAAAACCTTTAACAACCAGCCTTGCCTTGTTTCTAATGATAATCCCCTTTTTCATCCCTCTTGCACTTAAACACCCATTTTGTGCCTATAGCATGCACATTCCTTGGTTTTTCAACCAAAGTCCAGACTTCCATCTTCTCGAATTGAGCCAACTCTTCTTGCATGGCCTCGACCCACGAGCTGTCCTTAAGAGCCATTTGATAATTTTTCGGTTCAATCTGGCTAATAAAGCAGGAGTACAAACATTCGTTCATTATACCCGTTTCTTTAATGCTTGTATAAACACAGGTGTGCTGATTCAAGCTACTTCTGGTTTGTACACTGGAGGACACATCACCTATAATATTCTCCAATGGGTGATCTTTGTGAATTCTCGTGGTCGGAACAGCACCGACATGCAAATTATCTTCCAAATTTGAAGAGATCTCATCAATGGTTGTTTCTGGCTGAGAGTGAAATGGATTGATAAACTCATCTTCAGGTAAGGCAGCAGGGGTATCAATAGTGTTTGATATGGAAGGTTGACTTTTCTCAATAAGCTGTCGTTGCAATAGATTCTCTTCCTCATCAAGTATCATCTTCGACGCAATTCTTTCTTCTTCTTCAGAAATTTCCAAATTAGGGATGTTAAATGACTTAAACAGTTTAACATAGTCGAAAAGCTCAGCAGGTCCATTGCTTGGTTTTGGCGATTGGTAACTAGTAATGTCAGTGTTACACACCACCTCCACCTTGCAAGTCGACGTATTGAAGACCCGTCTGTTGGGAGTCCCAACAACATAACCGACTAAGATTCCTTCATCGGCTACTTCACCAAATTTCGAATTAGTCTTCAAAATCGAACAAGGAGACCCGAATGGTTCAAGACCGCTCAAGTTGGGCTTCCTTCCATGCATAAGCTCGTAACATGTTTTTCCAAGTCTCTTAACGGTTAACACCCTATTCAGAACATAGCAGGCTATAGCAACTGCTTCAGCCCAGAATATCACAGGAAGTTTTGAATCTGCCAGCATAGTTCTGGCTCCTTCAATTAAAGTTCGGTTCTTCCTTTCAGCCACTCCATTCTGTTGCGGAGTATACGGAGCGCTGTATTGATGTTCAATTCCTTTCTGAAGACAGAAGATTTCCATTTCAAAGTTCTTGAACTCTGTTCCATTGTCACTTCTGATGTATTTAACTGATTTACTCATGACGTTCTCAACTTTTGTAATTAGATTCTTCACCATTTGAGCCGTCTCATCTTTCAATTTCAGAAAATATACCCACGAATATCGCGAGTAGTCATCAGTGATCACCAAGCAGTAAGAAGTACCTCCTAGACTTTTTACATTCACGGGACCGAAGAGATCCATGTGAAGTAGTTCTAGAGTACCGGCAATAGAGTTGACCTTCTTGGTGAGATGGGATTTCTTGTGTTGCTTTCCCTTCTTGCATGCTATACATTTGTCTTCAAAGTTAAAACTTTTTAAGGGAACGCCCATCACAAGCCCATTCTTGAAAATGAAGTTCATCTTCCGAAGATGAATGTGCCCCATTCTCCTGTGCCACAATTCAGATTCTGATTCGCTTGCTTTCGTCATTAAACAAGATTCTCCCGTGGCCATTTCAGTAGACCTCATATCCATCACATATGTATTTGTTTCACGTGGAGCTTTCATTACTATCCACTCGTCTGGTATCAGGAAACCAGGCTTCAACACGATCGCTTCATTCTTCGTGAAATGGACAGTGTAATCTTTATCACAAATCTGCGACACACTCAGCAGATTGTGCTTCAATTCCTCCATAAAATTCACATTCTCAAGTGTCATCCTTCCATTTGACACTGTACCTCTACCAGTAATTCTTCCTCCGCTTTCACCAGCAAAACTAAGTCTCACTCCCTGAACAGGTTTTAAGTCTTGCAACAATTGTTTGTTGCCCGTCATGTGCCGGGAACAGCCGCTATCTACAATCCAAAGACTGTGGGCAGCCCTGTTCAACTGTTCCTGCACAATAAAACAGAGAATTAGAATCTTGGGACCCAAGACCAATTGGTCTTGGATCGATACGTCCCGTACCCTGGCTTTCCAAAGTTAGCATCAGGATAATTCCTGTAAGTCCTGTTAGGAAATCTCCTTGAAGATTGAGTGTGATGCCTTCCAAACCTATGTGAATTGAAAGTGTTATATCTTGTGGTTTGGTTGAAAAACTGAGGTTTGTTTTTATGAAAACTTGAATTAGTTACATTTTGGCATTTTGAAAAGTTTTCATTTTTAGCAGTATCAAACTGATGCTTATTCTCAGTTTTATTTGGCCTCACACCTCTGTATCTCGGCGTCAGAGGGCAATCTGCAACAAGATGTCCTAATTTATTACATCTAAAGCAACACCTACTCTCCATTTTCTTTTCAAATGTTGGTTTGGATGTAGAGGCAGTGTTACCAGCCGTTCGTCTCACATAAGGTGGGACATACGGGTTGAGTGGAGTACTCTTTTTAGAAGATTTATTTTTATCTCCACCAGTGGGTAACACTACCTTCTCTTTCGTCTTACCTGATTCGGACAACTTATCCGAATCCGATGAGACTGGACTCGTAACAGAAATATTTACACTAGAAACAGGCGAACTCGTTTCGCCATTACTAACAGTTGGTTCTTTACATGTAACCTTGATTGGAACTGTCTGAGGAACTTCAAAATCCACAGATTTCTGAATACTAGGGTTGAAAGTGTAGTTGTGGTTATAAGGTGGTGGCACCTCGTGATAACCAATTCCTCCCCTCTTTGCAGAGGTACCTTGATCACTAACGAGGTGATCTAGAATAGCTGAGGAATTTCGGAACTGCTCGAGTTTTCGGTTCAGTTCCACCACTTTCAATTGGTGGTCAGCAATCTGCTTTTCTCGTTCAGCAATAAGTTTAGTCTTTTCTTCTAAAACCTCATAACTTAGGTCAATTACATCAATTTTTTCAGCAAGTTTAGTTTTTAAGCTTTTGACATCTTTTTCACATGCTTTTATTTTAACTTTGTAACTGTTTTCTCTTGCCTTAGTAAAATGATGATCTTCTTTAAGAGTTTTAAATTCAGCATCTAAACGAACATACTGATCAGTTATGGTAGCAAGTTGCTCAGACAAATTCTCACATTTTGTACAAACAGGTTTAGAACTTACCTCGGAGGGTTGACTATCGTTATCTGCCATGAAAGCTTTCTCCTTACCAGTAGCTTTCTCCTCTCCAGTCATCTTCTCACAATCTTCATTTTCTACCTTAGCCATATTCGCCTGCTCACCAGTTTCATTCGCATGCAGGTTCCAGTTGTATTCACCGGCTTCTCTAGACAACATGGCATTGACTTCTTTACTAATCCCAGTAGGCTGTGCAGACCGGCCTTGACCCCGTTCAACTCTCTCGTTTCTGCATTCTTTAGCAAAGTGCCCATACTGTTGACAGTTATAGCACCTCACTTTAGACTTGTCGAATCCGGGCCTACCACCAACAAACTTTCTCCCCGTCTTATTCATGAAACGCTTGACTCGCCTCACTATCATGGCCATTTGCCATTGCAAATCCATCTCCTCCAGATCATCAGCATCGAACTGGTCATAATCCTCATCCAAAACAGTAGGGTCCACAATCTTCCCTTGTATGTAGTTCTCATATGAAGCAATAAAAGATGCATAGACTGCAAACTGCTCTTCAGCAGATTTGACACTCATTGGCATCTTGGAATAGTTATTGCTTGAGGCACTGGGAGAGAAACTACTGTTGGATGTTTGAGGTTTCGAAGCACTTGAACCTCCAGCAACAAAGCAAACATCACCGTTCATGTTTACTGAAACGTTTCCTTCATGAGAAGAGTTAGAACCTGACTCTCCTTTGGAGTAGTAAGCAGCAGATTCAGGCTTCGAACTTGAGCCTGAGTTAAGTTTGGCACCATACATACCAGGGTCTTGAATCTGATCTGTTGGTGTCTCTTTACGAACCATATTAAGCTCAAAGGTTCTGAGCTTGTTTACTGCTGTCTCCAAATCACAATTAGGAAAGTCTCTGTCTTCCCTCATCAGAACTGTGTACATTTCCCACTTCGGTGGGAGAGCATCGAGAAGCTTTTCAACTATCTCCTCTTCTCTGTAAGCAATAGAATAGTTGTTTAGCTCTGTCATTAGATGATAATATCGAGTGATAATATCATCCAGAGATTCGTTCTTCAAATATTTGAAGACAGAGAACTGAGTCTTCAACAGTTTAATCTTCGAGGCACGAATACCCACGTTCCCTTCGAATCTATTTTCAAGAGCATCCCAAAGCTCTCGAGCCGATGTATACTTTCTGAAAGTATGAAGGATCTCCTGTGGAAGAGCCATAGTGATAGCTGCGTGAGCCTTGCTTTCGGCTTCGTACATCTTCTTCTCCTCTTCCTCCATCTTGCTGTACTTCTTTATCACATCCCGACCTTCGTATTCCATGGTCGGTGGAATATATCCATCCTGGATGCACACCCACATCTTTGCATCTTGGTATTTAATATACTGAATAAACCGATCCTTCCATGCAACAAAGTCGGTTCCTTTTAACAGCCTTGGGGCCTTAGTGGCTGACCCCGCTTCGACTTCCATTTTCACCAATTCAGAGATGTTAATTTGCGACATCTTCTCAAAAACCCGAAAAATTCAAAAATTTGTCCAAACAGTACTAAAGGCGAAGTTAAGAATAACTTCGCTTAAGTGTTAACTTTGCTGGAAAAATTCTTAAATTCGTGTGACTCGGCGAAGTTGAGAATAACTTCGCTTATGGTAAGCGAACTTATCAGGTAAGCGAAGTTGAGGATAACTTCGCTTAGGCGAACTTATGAGGCAGGCGAAGTTGTGAATAACTTCGCTGAACCTTATATCTTCGCCGAAACCCTACTTTCAGTGACGGCAACTTCTCCTGAAGAACAGTAACTTCGCCCGATGAACACTGAAAATATTCAGATCTGTTGTCGACGATTCTGCAGTTTCCGGTCGATGTAAAGGCTTGAAAATGACTGTATATAGTGATTAGAACTCAATACGAACAAAAACTCGTCCCGTGAATAGGTCAAACGAGACGTTTTCTACACCCGCGTGAAATCCCGAACCTCACAATCGAGCCGATGGCTCTGATACCAATTGTAGGTTCCTGGACGGATCGTACACGGGATGTCGCTATCTGCGCAGGTGCGGAATCCCTGCGTAGGTAGATACGAGCGTAGAATACGTATAAAACAAACACACGAGCAATAACCGAAACACGTTATATTGATAACCCGAACACGTGACACGAGGTCACTATTACAGACTCTGATTGTAAACACGTAACTCTCGAACTAATCAACTGAAACGAACCCTAACCAACCTCGCGAACTCCTTTTCAACTGTTACGGTGAACAGTATATATAAACACGACAACTTCGCCTTAGGCGAAGTTGTCCATAACTTCGCTTGTTCAACAAATTCGCCTGAGCGAACTTGTTAACAACTTCGCTTGTTCAACAAGTTCGCCTAAGCGAACTTGTTGACAACTTCGCTCGTTACATAAACATAAACATAATCAAAAACATAATTACATTACAGACTCGATTACAAACGTTAGACTATGAACTACTGACATACATGAACCAACAAATATGAACTTAGACGAATACAAAGAAAGGGTATCCGGTGATAATTGATCATGACACAAAGTGTAAATAATATTCAAGGATTTGTAACTCAATGTTTTAAAAACCGGTTTTCTACTCGTACCAGATTAAGCTAAAAAACGGTTCAATCGGTTGAACCGGATTTTACCCGGTTCAACCGGTTGAATAGTTTACCTTATAGTTTTATATAAATGCAAATTCAACTCCATAAATAACCCAACATTAAATGATTCCATAACAAAAAATAACCCAAATGTTAATCCATATTAACAAAATAATAACAAAGCATTCAATTTTAAATAAATAGTTCTAAAGTTTACACGTTTGAATGTTAATTATTGGGTTAAATAATTTTAAAAAAATATGGGCTGTAAATATAAAAAATTTCTCAGATCTAAAACCGGTTTTGTCGGAAAAAACCGGTATTTTAGAAAAAACCGCCGGTATGATGCTCTGACAAATCGGCAAAAATATTGGGCTCAAAATACCGGTTTGCTTTGTAAAATCCGGTTTAATCGGCAACCGACCAGTTTGACCCGGTTTTTAAAACACTGATTATACATACTGTTATGTAACGTTATCCATCTATGTGCGGTCACATAAAACATACTTTTCTAGATTCTTTTAATCATATGGAGAGGTATGTAGCAATGAAACATACAAAAAAGGCTCCAAAATTTCGTTTTGCTTTAGGCCACCAAGAAGGTTGAGTTGACATGTTTCCATAGAATTGAGAAGTATTCCGACACATTGTTAATATTAGTCACGATTAAGACGAAGTGCATGGGTTTGATCAACAAAGCAGGGATGCCAATGGAATGGTTTGGGACATCTCAATTTTATTCATGATTATAAAATTGTGTTGATACCCGTTGGTATGCCTGATAATTATATCATTACTCGTTGCCTGTCGGGCATACCCATATGTGTCTGTCTAGCATATATGTCAGTTTGTTATAATTTACCAGTTGTTAGTTGAGATTTTTAAATACATTTTTAATATTCTAATTTTCATATAATTTTATAACCCAAGTAAATAGAATATAAGAGAAAATTATTGTTTGACCTGTTTGAGTTCATGTGGATTTTACAGCAAAATTATCTTCATCTTTCAATTCACCCATCATTTCAACTTACAACCAACGTTCACTTTCCTCATTCAATTTACAAACGGCGTACGCCTTCATTGTGGATTTTACTGTCGGATTTCACATCCGCTGTTCACCTTTATCGTGGTTATGATGGATTTCACAGTCACGCTCGTAGGCGTGACGGATTTTACTGGTGCGGTTCAAAGGTGTGATGGAATTAATATATAACCGTCGTTCGATGACCCGTGGAGTGTAGAGGCTGTAAATTCTTAACGAGGAATTTGATATACAAAATTACAGTAAGTTCAAATTAGGGTTTTCATCTTTTTCTTTTTGTGTTATTAGTTCAAATTATAACAAAAGATTGATTTTTTTTAATTACATATGATAACAACTTATTTACCTTTAATATTTTCCATGGTGGTGTATTTTCTTAATTTCCCGTATCACACTCGTTAAGTCCTTTACTATAAAGTTTACATGTTTCTAACACTATAAGGCCCGATTTACCTTCATATAGAATTTTAAGCCAAATCGATGTCTAAAACTTATCCTTAATATCAAAACATACCTTTTTGGGTTTCGGTTTGGTTCAGATCTGGACCAACACGTGGATCTAGACTTGCTTCTTGCTGTTTGATGAGCCTTGAATCACGAAAACTTCCCCTTCTTAGCCCAGATCTGAATCTGAGTTGTAGGGGAGTGTTTGTGTGTGTTTTTGAAGGTGTACGAAGGCAAGGAGGATGGAAATGAGTGTTTTAGGGAGGTTTATGGTGCTTGTATAGAATAAGCACATGGACCTTAAGGCCCATAACTCATTCCCCTAATCCATCTTTTATTTCCAATACCACACTTAACTTATTATTATTCAACATAATTAAATAATAACACACAAATAAATAAATAAAACTTTTTTTATTTATTATTCGAAAATAGGATGTTACAGAAAGTCTGATTACGAGTTCGTTCATTTACGTTTGTTAATGTGCATTCATTTATGTTCATTGGTGTGTTGTTATAATTATTATTATTATTATTATTATTATTATTATTATTATTATTATTATTATTATTATTATTATTATTATTATTATTATTATTATTATTATTATTATAATGTTAAGTCTCTTTTATTTTAAATTTTAAATGTGATTTATCTTTTTTATCTTTTGGATGGTTATATCTAATGTTTGTGATAATGATGTAGTTTTATATATTCAAATTAATGTATGTTTGTTTGTGTTCATTTGCGTTCGTTTAGAAAGTTAATGAACGAAGATGAACAAGTTAATTTCGTTAACGGATGAACACGGACATGAAATTTCGTATATGTTTGTGAACCGTTCTTTTATCGAATAAAAGGTTAACAAATGAACACCAACAAGGCTCCTTCAGTTCGGTTCGTGAACATCCCTATAATGCATGGCTCCTTATAATTCTTAGGAATTACATAATGTTTATCAAACTATGAAATATGATTTAACAGTGATTAAACATTGAAACAATATGATTACCTTATACATGTTGTAACTACATGGTTACTTCTCATATAGGAAAGAGAGATCCATTGACATTGGCGACAAAAAATAATATAATAAGGAAAATAAGGAAGCTACTTACCGCGTTAAGTCCTTGTCCCAGCAGCCATCGTCATTCCCTGTCTGCCCGCTCTGATCTCTCTTGAAGCTCACGGAACCCGTCAGCTATTTTTTTGCTTGTCGTTTAAATATTCAGCTGAACGAGCTTCCGCCTCATCAACGCGTGCAGAAGCGAGTCATATGCGGCCTGCATATCAGTAGCTATTTTTTCCATGAGCTATGCACACCTTTCTGCACCTTCGACTACGCTTCAAGGTCTTGGATAATAACACCTTGGCGAGTCACTTGGGCCTCTAAGGCCGAATTGGCATCAAGTGCCTTGGCCAAATCTTCCTTCTTCCTCTGGGCGTCGTCCCGAGCAGCTTGAAGGACGGCATTTTGCCTATTGCAAGAATGCCTCCATTGACGGGATGCAATAGCATGCTTGTCTACCTCAACTTTTTGAGCAATCTCAGCATCTGATAATTTTCACTTGACAGTATTGGCTGCCAAGCGCTGCTCACGAGCTTCCTTCTTTGCTTCATCAGTGGCTCGAGTCAACTCGCCACACCGTTCTCCCATCGACCGCCACTCACACAGAGTTTATTGGCCACAAGCCATTGTATTGGCTAAGGACGAAGAATAATCCCTGTAAAGGTCAAGACAAGAACGACCACGCTGGAAGATTCGTTCAGCAGGAGGAACACATTGATTGACAAACGTCGCACAAGTGCCGGATATGTGAAACGAGATCCTTTCACAATATCCCAATTAGGGATAAACATGTGGTCGGCCTCCCCCGGATTAGGCTCCCCATAATAATCAGAACTTGATGCTTGCAGGCGCACCGGAGTGGAGGAGGAAACATGAAGCGGCGATTGATGTGGAACATCTTGTGTTACCACTCCTTCAACATTCAGTGATGGAAGTTGAGAGTATGAACCTTCTCCTTCACCCGTCAACAATGGGGATGGAGAAACTGAATACCGGGGTGGAGTTTGCTGGGGAGAATCTTGTGTTTTAGAACCCTCAGCATCCACAACCGGGTCCTTCCCCTTGGAACTGGAATTAGGGATGGCAGTGAAACCCGAACCCGATGGGAATACCCGATACCCGACATAAATGGGACGGGTCTTACTCGTCCCATTAAGGTATGGGACGGGTCTGGGATTAGTTTTTAAATTTTTCACGGGTCTGGGATTTCTAATATACCTGATTACCCGACCCTATTACCCGATAATATGGACCCGTTTACCCGATTATATACCCGACATAATTAAATATATAAATATATACACACACACACATATAGTAACAATAATAAAATGGTATTTGTGTTCAATTGTCCTTTGTGTGTCCTCCATGAATATTAAAACTATATATATATATATATATATATATATATATATATATATATATATATATATATTGTATTACATCCCGCTAGGGCTGTTCAAAACCGGATATCTGAACTTTCGAATATCCGAAACTTTCGGATAGTGAAAATCACTATCCGAATCAGAATCCGAAACTTCGGATATCCGAAGTTCGGATATCCAAAGTTCGGATATCCGAACCTCAGATATCCGAATATCTGAAAAAGAAAAAAAAACTTGTTTTACACCTGCGACGGTGGTGCAGGTGCTGCCGTGAGGGTGGGGCGGACGGTGGTGGTGCTGCGATGAGGAACTTACACCCGCAACCACCACAAAATAACCACCGCCGCTGCGACACACCTCCCCGCCTCGTTAATCGACTTTGGTTTTCTGGTCAAAACAATATGTTTCACATCGGCTTCTTTATGAGGTTAATGATATGATCCAAATCAACAACATGAAGGTTTACAGTTTAAGAAATATATGGTGGTGCAGGTGATGCCGAGGAATGAGGATTAATTTGTGAAAGTGAAAGTGAAAGAGAAAGGAGTTGCAAGTTGCCTGCTTGTGAAAGAGAAGAGGCTACACATACTGTGCAGATCTAGGTTTTGATATTATAAATAAATATAAAATAAAATTAAAAAATATTAAAATTAAAATACCGGATAATTCGGATATCCGAAAAATCTGAAAACTGCTATCCGAATCCGAATCCGAATTTTCGGATATCCGGAATTCGGATATCTGAATTTTCGGATAGTTCGGATACGGATAGTCGGATAATTCGGATACGGATTCAGATTCGAATAATTTTGAACACCCCTACATCCCGTCACTCACTCATCCTCTATAAACTACATAGATCTTTTTATATATTTTTTTCTTTTTGTTGAATTGAGTGTATCATGAAACTAGAAAAATAATTTTTTTTGTGTTGTATTATTAAAACCCGATAAAAACCCGATGGGATTTGAGTCGGACATACCCAACGGGTATTTTTAATAAACTAACGGGTATACCCGAAATCCGCGGGTATACCCGATTCCCGATGGGTATTTACCCGATAAATACCCGACGGGTCTGGGACGGGGTTTTATAATCGGGTCCGGGTCTGGGAATACCTAGATCCGTCCCAAACCCGACCCGTTGCCATCCCTAACTAGAATCATCCCCAGTCCCAAATAGATAGGACAACGAAGATGAAGGCTTTTCGACCTCCGGTGGAGGACAGGGAGCCTCTTGGTCTTCCTCCGGCGGAGGAGACGGTGGTTTCTCGTCTCCTGTCGGCGGAGATGGTGGTTTCTCATCTTCAGGCGGAGGAGACGGCGGTTAATTCAATGAAATATCTTCACCAACAGCTCCAGCTGGATCTACATACAACAAAATCGTACATAAGTATCAATGGAAGCATAAAATAAAAGATAAAGGTGCCACTTCGACTTACCAGCCATTCCCTTCATGCGTTCAGCAAGGCTGACCTTTTGTTTCTTCGGACGATATGTCCGACGTTTCTTCGTTTGGTTCTTCTTCGGCATCTGCGTGGCTAACGCCCGCATCACTTGCCTCGGAGAACTGAAGCTTCCTCTTTCGCTCCAACTCTGCTAATGCATGCATGACGAATGAGATTTCAGAGGCAACATCAGAATCAGATTCTTCTTGGGATAATGATTCATCACTCGAAGACAGAATCATGATCGTCCCATCATAAGAAAGAGTATTAAGCGGACGAGGGTTTAGGATGTACGCACTTGTTTGGAAGATATCTTCCGAGATTATCGGTTCCGCGCACACCTTAGTTGGAAAAAGAAAATGTCCCTGAGTCCTGTCCAAGACAGGGGGATCCTTCACATCGCGAATCCTCTTCCTGGGACAACCCTTATTGTCAAAAAGGGCGTTGAACATAGTCACTTCGCCTGAAACATACACAATGAAATGTCAAAATCTTATAAAGTGAGAAAACCAGCAAAATATGTGAGGCTTACATTCGTTTACATCCACGAAGATTGGCTCCAAGTCAGGGTATGGCCACAGATGGCTCATACCCGCCGACACTAACGCTTCCTCCCGAATGGCCCGCATCGAAGAAGGATTCAGCATCAACAGGCGGATTCACTCCTGGCCTTCGTGGGGAGCTGTAACTATATCCGGCAACGCCTCATTGGCCGGACGCCGGACCATGGTAGCTGGAATCACGTCTTCTGAAATCCAGAAGAATCGTGTCCGCCTTTATTTAGCACCCTCGGACGGTTCAGTCCTAATAATTCTTCCGGGTATTGGGATACCTTTGAACCATCTACCTTGTTTGACCATCGGGTAAAAGACCGGGAATCGGTCAGCACGTGGTGCCCTCCCGTTGGCCTTACACACAAATTCAAAATGGCGAATTTGTGTAAGCGTTAGTGGATGTAATTAGGAAAGGTGGATCCCGTAGGCGCTGAGCACCTTCAGAAGGAACCTGGTTATCGGAAACTGAAGATTCCCATGAGTGAAGAAGTTGGCATAAACCGCCATATTCCCAGCAGGTGGTTTGCTAGAAACGGATCCGGCAATAGGGAACTCCGGTCCCCACTCCGGTGAAATGCCATAAGTTTGAATCAATTCTTCGTATTCGGCTTTATCCCAATCAATCTCCATCGTGTCGATATCCGGCGACAATGATCTCTTATCATTATCCATAGGTCCAATGGCAAAAGGGAAACAACGAGCAATCTTGAATGGAATCGACGGATTAATAAAAATATTGAGAAAAAAACGAAGAAGAAATAAGATATCAAAAGCGATAAAACTTTAGCAAAAAGATAACTTCCCCTATTTATACCCATCGCAATTAATGCGATGGGATACGAACAGTGGAGAGAGAAAGACGTCGCCCACTCAGCAGACGCCACGTCACGTGGGAAATTCGAAATAGTAAAAAAGGTACACAGTCGGGTACAGTGACAGCTGGCATAAACGTCTCGTCACCTGTTCACGCGCCTGCAAGTGGTCAACTTGTCCTTTTCATGGTTATCCACACCACAACAGAAGATATTTCTCACAAAACTTCAAGATTTAAAAACCCCCAAATATATCTTAAGTTCACAATTTCACCCGCATAAAGACTTCACGCGGTAGAAACAATGGAATTGGGGGACTTATAGAGGTAGGGTACCAAAAAGACCCAAATATCCTTAAGTACCACCCGCGGGTCAGAGGGGAACTCCTCATATGACACCCGCGGAACATATGGATCACCTGCATAACCCACTAAAGGAAGAACGATGATACGTCCTAAACACCATGAACGGAAGCATCCAGGCACCCTCAGAAATAATCCGCATGGTAACATATTCACCCGTTAGGATGTTCGGAAAGCAATGCCACATGACAGCTGTAAGTAACCAACTACCTTTTCGAAGAGTTACCAAGATTGTTACTTGAAGAATACGTGACCCATCAACCAATGAATAAAGGATAGCTGGCCAGGTTGTTATAACCGTGCACATGGCCAGGGTTAACTCGTCCTATCATAGAGCGACACGTGTCTAGGTTGTTATACCCATGCACATGGGACGTATAGATCAACCTATCATATGAGGGCACGTGTCCAGGTAGTTACGAGAGCATCTACTAGAAAGGGACAGCTGGCCCAATTACATTCCCACACTCTTCGGCTATAAATACTCTCACAATCTCCATGAGGTATTCAATCACTCCCCACTATCTACTCTAAATACTTAAGTACTTTCTCTCCTTAGAACGGTACTGATTATCACGCCGGAGGGTGGTTACGGGAAGACCCCCCCTCTTATCCTTCTCGTAACGAGCTCACGGTGTCTGTTTTGCAGGTTTCTGTCACTGGACTTTGGGAGATTGTGCTCATATCGTGTTGGTTGTTGTTGTATCCTACCCTGTGGACTCATTGGATCTAGGACCCGTTAAGGGGAGTAGATCCGTGTTTCTTCAGTGCTCAATGAAAATAAATATTATAGTTTCCTTGGAATAAATTTTGACAAATGTTTAAAAAAAACCACATGATTTGCCGACTATAACTTGATTTCAATTAAATAACTACATGCAAACCATGATTTATTTAAACTAAAACAAGCAAATCAAGATAACACATTTAAAAAACAAAATGTCTTGTAAGACCTACACTTAATAAAAACTAAGTAAAACTTTTAATTTAACTTACGATTGTTATGAATGATTATAATGGACATACATAATGTGCCATCATTCTCCTATTTAATATTCAGTGTCCATTACCACTAGTTTTTTAAAGTGATATGAATAAAAATGTCTTTCACTCTCCATTCTCTCTAGTGTATAACACGTTGCGCTTTGCTCTACTAGTTGATTCCTTACTTCGTGTGTCTACTGAAAGTGACTCCGGTAACTTTGCTCTACTAGTTGATTCCTTGCTTCGCGTGTCTGCCGAAAGTGACTCCAGTAACTTTGCAACACCTTCAACCACCTATTTTTCATAACCAAGATATATATGCTAGCCATCACTTATGAATATATGTGTGAATCCTTTATGATTGTGTAAAATAGCATAATACATATATATATATATATATATATATATATATATATATATATATATATATATATATATAGTTTTAGATTAAAGTTAGTACATTGTACAAATGCATTGTTGTTTTCCTTTTCATTTTATAGCCCAAAGAGAATTCATAAATTAGATCATACAAGAATTAGTTAAAGTAACATAATATAAAATCCTCTCCGGTTTTGCTATATATATAATCACATTCTAAAATCATTTATTTAATATGTAAGAACATAAAAAAATTATTAAAACATATATAAGAGTCGATTTAAAATACAAGCGGTTATTTTTCATGGTTCATCATTTAAATGTTGATTAGACAATGAGTGAACATTGTTATTATATATTTTCTTTAACGACCTTATAGATAAATTTCATTATGTTGCGAAATTGCATGCCTATCATATATTATATTGTAAATTCATGATCACTTTTATCATTAATATTAAATAAATAATAATTAAAGGAAAATGAAGCATTCATATTTATTAGTTATTCATATTAACTTCTACATAATGTCTTTCATTATTCATTTTCATAATAATTTAATACTACATAATGCATGGTAGTTTCAAATATGGCAATTAGTGTATTATTTAAATTGATTTTAATATTGTAATAGATAATCAAGACCACAATTTATGGCATTAGAATTATAAAAGGATTATTTTGATTATTTATATCATATTTTTCTTATAGTATTTTATTAAATTGTTGAATATGCGAGAAATATATTATAATTTGATTTATGAATATTTACTTGAATAAATATCACATTGCTTTTATTCAATTAAATTTTAACATAAAAAAGTTTGTGAATGCCATTGATGATATTTTTTTTTTCTTGTAACAACTATCATTTATTCATGATGTTTTAAAACAATTTGTGACTTTATAACTTGACATATTTAAAGTCTATCATTTATTTTATAACTATTTATACTTTTTTCAATAGTTATATGTGATATATGATTCACGATCAATAATATACATATACATATATATGTATATATATACATATTATATAAAAAATATGTTTATTTGAATTATGTGATTATAGCTATCACATGGTAGAACAATGTGGTGCATAAGAAAGTTGAAATAATACATAACCACATTATATGACTTAAGCATTACAAGATGATTGTTTAGATTATTTACATAATAGTTATAGCATTTATTAGATAATAATCTTATAGTTATGACGCTTTTTAAATTGCTACACATATGAAAAGTATTATAACTTGATTGTTTAATATCTACATGAAAAATTATTTTGTTACTTTCTTTGATTGTTTTTCATAGAAGCAATTGTAACATAAAGAAATGCATGAGTGTTAAATTGATTTATTATTTTATAGGTTGTATTTAGCCTTGAATAGATATTATTAAAATTATGCTTTTTTAATTTATTAAAGAATACTTTCAAGACCATTTATGCTATTTTAATTCATGGTTTGTATCATAATTTAGTATGTGATGTTTCAAGACCTTTTATGAGCATATTTTTTTTCTATTTCATTTTATGACTTCACATGGATCTTTTAACGTCATTAATAAAATTTTCATATATTGTTTGTTAGGAAGACGATTATTTCATGATGTATTAAGATTTTTTAAGACAATTTTGTTTTAATGGTTTGATATATATTACCAATGTAAATTTATGGATCATCATCGTTTTGGTGCTATAAATATTTTGTAAGTGTTATTTATATTTATGGACGACACATAAGAAATTTAGAGGAAAATTGCATGCTTAAAAAGCCTACTTATTTGAAAAACAATTTGAGGTCAAGGCATGACCCTCGATATGTGAGACTTCCTAAAGCTCATTATAAACATATGCAAGCTTGTAAGATTTTAAAACGATAAATCTTAATGACTCGATCATATATTTTTTTATCTATATATATTGATGAGAAGTCTATTCATAAAAAAAGGTTTCAATAAAACAATTTTCATCGTCAAACCTTAAATCTGCTCTTGAACTAGCAAGATTGTTAAAAAAATATTCAAGGTTTAAAACGTCCACCATAAAATTTGTGATGCTAACCAATTCCGAGAAGTGAGTGTGATGATATAATGATCAATGTGAAGGTCATGATCATTTACATAGTTAAGGAATTGTAGTGATGCTATCATTCAAGGTAACTTTCATTGTTTGTAATCCATATAATGATAGGTGTAAAGTATATGATCATGGTTGATGTGGTGTGCGCTTGCTTTGTAAAATGTAATGGATTGAATGATTTAAGCTTTTGCACAAGATCGTGTTTTAAATTTAAAAAAGGGATTTCTACTAAGACTAAACACACACAAAATAGGTGTAAGGCCCCGTTACCGGTGCCCTACTTTGGACGTTAGGTTTACTCATAAACACAGTTCTGAATATCAGATTTAATTAAAACATTCGCGGAATATTAAAAACTTTCATAAACATTACAATCAAATCCATAACTTTGTCTTTGACAAACATATTGTCTTTCGAATCAAAAACATTAATTATAAACGTCTTAGGTCTTCAGATGCCAGACTCTTATTCTTCTGCTATGTGCCCCCGCTCAAGCCAACTGTCTCATTCTACTTACCTGCGTGCATACTAAAAGTCAGCTACGCTGAGTGAGTTCTAGTTAATCATACCACATACAACACATACTAACTACATACTTCATACTTTCATACTTGCATAACCATACCTTACGTTTTAAAGAGCATTACGCCCTATAACCTTCGCATATATTATTAGGGTATGCAACCCTTTAACCTTAGCATATATTATTAAGGTGTGCAACCCTTTAACCTTCACATATATTATTAGGGTATGCAACCCTTTAACCTTCACAAATATTATTAGGGTATTCAACCCTTTAACCTTCGCATATATTATTAGGGTATGCAACCCTTTAACCTTACCTTACCTTTCATTATCATACCCATACATTTAATACCATACATATCATAGTTGTACATACTTCCTTATTCACATACACATATCATACATACTACACTATACTTGCCTTAACAATACGTGCAATACCCGAAGGTCGTTCATTACTGTCAAGCATACATACATAACTATCACAATCGTCATTAAGACATACACTTACCATTTAAGGTAAGTGTATTAAAATTCACATTGAGTATGCACACAGCCCTGAAAACATAACAAGGGAATGGGGCTAGAAACTCACCTGAACACGGTTACGTTCACCGTTAATTGTTATTCCTTTCTTGAGCTATGCACGGCTAACTGTATAACAATTACACGTATCAATTAACTATCGCTATCTATATAGTGTTTCTAGTTCAATTATAATCCACGAAGAACGGGGGTTCGGGGGAAGCGCCCCTGGCAGCCGTGTTCTAAGGGCGGCAACCCCTAGCGGGGTCCAAGGGGTAGAGCCCCTGGCTTTTGGAAAAATTTTATTTTCGTTAACTGTCTAACACATTTTCCATTAGGATTTTAATTTATTATTTAATTCGCTAACTCCTTCGCCATAACAAATTAATCCTAATTCGTTAGCTAATTCATTATCTTTTTATCCTGATTCGTCATCTTTTCATCGTCTGATTCGTCCTCTGATTCGTTACCTTATCATAACGAATTGGGTAAATAACGAATCACTTGATTCGTTATCTTTCCATAGCGAACTGGCGGGTAACGAATCACTTGATTCGTTATCTTAGCATAACCTAGTTCTTTATTTGAACATAGCAAAAGGGGTGAATAACGAATCACTTGATTCGTTATCTGAACTTAACGAATGGCGAACTAATTCGTTATCTAATAATAACGAATTGCATCAATCTTATCAGACTTTTGACTCAGGGTCAAAGTCAAAATTGCCAAGAACAGTAAATAGTCAACAGAAACGGATTTTTGCAATTGGACCTCAAATCTTAACGAAACAACACGATTTTGGTATCCATGAACTTGTAATCACATCGCTTACAAACCCTAACCATCAAATTAGCCAAACTTTCGTGTTTAAGGGGTGCGATTTGGGCATATATGTTACGGTTTCTTTTGGTTAGCAATTAACCTATCAATCGTTAATGGTTTTCAGCAAGAATCATCACGTTTGCTTCATTTTTACCATATGTATACCGATCTAAGATTATCTAAATGAATCCGAATCAAAATGAACGATTCCTAATTATATACTTACCTTAAATGAGTCAAACTGCGAACATGGTTAAGCCTTGATGTTGTTTTGGTTCTTTACAATGATCTAACACCAACAAATCTCGGGTTTTCAACTTCGGATCTAGGCTCGGGTTAAAGGATAGTCTTGTGTGTGTTTTTGATGGTGTAAGCTATGGTGTAGAGATGGATAAAAATGGAAAGGTTTAGGGTTTAAGGGGTATTTATACTCCCTTAAGCCCATGGACCTAAGGCCCATTCCATCTTTTATTCTATCTTCTAAAGTTCAAGCCCATCATCTTATAGAAACCGACACACAACACTTTACTGAATAAACGAAATTTCATTTATTTATTAAAATCAAAAGTAGGATGTTACAAGTCTTCCCTCCTTAAAGAGGTTTCATCCTCGAAACCTAACTATTACATAAACAAATTCTGGTAAAACTTGCGCATCTCATCCTCAACTTCCCAAGTAGCATCTGAACCCTTGCGATGCTTCCATATCACCTTCACTAAAGGTATAACCTTGTGACGAAGTTGCTTCTCCTTGCGGTCAACTATCTCGCTCGGTTGCTCGATGTAATTCAACTGTTCATCAACCTCAATGTCCATTAATGGCACATGAGACGTGTCATCCGCCAGACATTTCCTCAGATAAGAAACATGAAAGGTTGAATGAATTCCTTCTAACTCTTCTGGCAAATCCGGCTTATAAGCCACTTCACCCACACGATCCATAATCTTAAATGGTCCAATGTACCTCAGACTCAAATTTCCCGTCTTTCTAAAACGAATGATCCCTTTCCAAGACGAGACCTTAAGCATCACATTGTCACCGACGTTAAACTCAATTGGTCGTCGCCGCTTATCAGCATAAGACTTTTGTCTGTCTTGAGCAACTTTCATTCTTGCTTCAATCTGATCGAACTTTGAAGATGTTTCTTGAACCACTTCTAAACTTCTTATCTCCTTCTGACCAATATCTCCCCAACATACCGGGGTTCTACATCGTCTACCGTAAAGCATCTCAAACGGTGGCATACCAATACATGAATGGTAGTTGTTGTTATAGGAGAACTCTGCTAGATATAGATGATCATCCCAACTTCCTCCAAAATCTAGAACGCAAGCACGTAGCATATCCTCAAGGGTTTGGATCGTCCTTTCAGACTGTCCATCTGTTTGAGGATGATACGCCGTACTGATGTTCAATATTGTTCCCATGGCTTCATGGAACTTCTTCCAAAACCTCGAAGTAAATCGGGCATCTCCATCGGACACGATCGATAACGGTACACCATGCTTAGATACAACCTCTTTGATGAACAAACTTGCTAACGTTTCTGACGAGATGGCCTTTCGTATAGGCAGAAAGTGAGCACTCTTGGTCAAACGGTCCACAATTACCCAGATGGTATCATGATGCTCAGCTGTACGAGGTAGCTTAGTTATGAAATCCATGGTGATGAGTTCCCATTTCCATTCAGGTATCTCAAGCAGTTGCATTTTCCCATAAGGCTTTTGATGTTCGGCCTTGACTCGTAAACAAGTTAAGCACTTACTAACATAATCCACCACGTTATTTTTCATTGGCCACCAGTAATCTCTTTTCAAATCTTGATACATCTTTGTAGTTCCTGGATGAATTGAATATCTTGACTTATGAGCTTCATCTAAGATTCGACCTCTGAGATCTCCATGGCGTGGAATCCACATACGGTCAAACCTAGTCTTAACACCATGAGTGTTTTCCATCAGCTCGTCTTGCTGACTGAAAATCCTTTCTTTCTTCACTAGCCCTTCATCTACTAGCAACTCTGACTGCCCTTTGATAATTTCTTCAAAAAGACTTGAATTTATAATCAACTGGTATGACTTCACTGTTGCAAGGACTTCCTCATTCTTACGGCTTAGCGCATCGGCGACCACATTAGCTTTATCAGGGTAGTACTTAATATTGCAGTCGTAATCCTTTATCAATTCTAACCACCTTCTATGTCTCATGTTCAGCTCTTTCTGCTTGAAGAAGTACTTAAAGCTCTTATGATCCATGTAAATGGTACACTTAGTACCATACAGATAATGCCTTCATATCTTGAGAGCATGCACTACTGCTGCTAGCTCTAAATCATGTGTCGGATAAGTACTCTCATGGACTTTCAACTGTCTAGACACGTAAGCTATCAGCTTTCCTCGTTGCATCAACACACAACCTAACCCACGATGCGAAGCATCAGTACAAATAACCAAATCCTCGTCACCATCGGGTAAAGCAAGGATTGGAGATTGCGCGAGTCTCTTCTTTAACTCCTGAAAAGCCTCTTCTTGAAACTTACCCCAACTGAATACTATCGACTTTTGGGTCATACCGGTCAACGGTGCGGCTATCTTGGAGAAACCTTCGATGAATCTCCTATAGTAGCCAGCTAACCCTAGGAAGCTTCGTATATCAGTCGGATTCTGTGGAGTCTTCCAATTCGTTATTGCCTCAATCTTAGCTGGGTCCACGGTAATCCCTTCAGGATTGGTCACGTGACCAAGAAATTGCACTTCTCTTAACCAGAACACGCACTTTGAAAACTTAGCATACAATTTCTCTTTCTTCAGAGTCTCCAACACCTCTCTCAGATGCTCAACATGTTCAGACTCGCTCTTTGAATAAATCAATATGTCATCAATGAAGACGATAACTGACTTATCCAACATCGGTCGACATACCCTAATCATCATGTCCATAAATGTTGTGGGGGCATTTGTTAGACCGAATGACTTTACGAGGAACTCGTAGTGTCCATACCGCGTCTGAAACGCTGTCTTAGGGATGTCTGCCTCTTTCACTTTCAATTAATGATAGCCTGATCTAAGATCTATTCGTGAGAACCAACTTGAACCTTGTAGTTTGTCAAACAGATCATTAATCCTTGGCAAAGGATATCTATTCTTTATCGTATGCTTATTTAACTCGCGATAGTCTATGCACATTCTCATACTTCCATCCTTCTTCTTTACGAATAACACTAGTGCGCCCCACGGGGAAACACTTGGTCTTACGAAACCCTTGTCGAAGAATTCTTGTAGTTGGGACATCAATTCTTTCATCTTAAATGGCGCTAGATGGTAAGGCGCTTTCGCGGCGGGCTGGGCTCCTGGCATTAAATCTATCTGGAATTCTATCTCTCGCTCCGGTGGCAACCCCTGAAGATCCTCAGGGAATACTTCTGGGTAGTCGCGCACAATAGGAACATCTTTCATTTCTTTTGTCTCGGCCGTAGCGTTAACAACATACGCCAGGTAGGCACCGCACCCTCGCCTTAACAAACCCGGCTTTTATCATCAAAATGACATTAAGCCCAGAACTTTCCTTATCACCAAAAACCGTCACCGCACTACCATCCAAGGACTTTAACCTTATTATCCTATTCTTACACACTATCTGAGCCTCATATTCAGACAATCAATCCATCCCCAAAACCACATCGAACCCTCCTAAGGTCATAACATACAAAGTAACAGGGAACTCATGACCCTTTAACTCTATCTTACAGTCCTTAACCATTCTCATTATTTTAATCGAGGTGTTACTAGCGGTTTCTACTATAAAAGTTTCAGACACTCGGCAACATTTCATTTTAGCTAATTTACTAAATGGGGTGGCTAAGAAACTTTTGTTTGCACCTGAATTGAATATTACTTAAGCGGATATACCGTTTACTAGAAATGTACCTGTCACGATATCTGGGATCTATTTGGCTTGCTCTTGGGTCAGCATGTAGGCTCTGGTCTTTGGCCTTGATGGTTCAACATCTTTCTTTACGTTTCCTCCAGCTTTGGTACACTCTCTGGCCATGTGGCCTGTCTTACCACACCGGAAGCATGACGGTTTCTCACTACACTCATGAGCATAGTGCTCCACCTTCCCGCACTTATAGCAAGCATTTGACCCTACTCTGAACTCTCCCCCATGCGCCTTCCCACATTTATAACAAACATCTGATCCCTTACCCCACTTGCACTCACCACCGTGCATTTTACCACACGTCTTACACGACCTCTTCTCCCATACTTTCTGCTTCTTATCCTTAGAGTTCCATAACTGAGTACCGGGTCGTTTGACATGATTGACCCACTTTTTATCTTTATTCTCTTCCCCTACCACAACTTCATCTACCGCCATGTCCTCATAAACCATCTCTGCGAGTTCGATAGCAGATTCAAAAGTAGCCTGTTTATTCGCCCTGACTAGTATGCGGACTTTCTGTGGCAATCCCCTCACATAGCACTTGATTCTCTTAGCCTCAGTGTTAACCATATCGGGTACCAACCTAGACATTTGGTTGAACTCTATGGTGTACTCACTATGTGTCATCGTCCAAGCTTTCAAGTTCAGGGCCTTCATCTCCGCCCTCTCAACCTCGGCGTCAGCACAGAATTTCTTCATAACCAGTTCTTTTAGATCCTCCTACCTCATAGCCTTGATTTTTTCTTGACTCTTCCTCTGCTCAATCGATTCCCACCAATACATCACCTCATCACCAAACGATTGGGTGGCATAACCGACAGCTTGATCGGGACGACACTCACTAATGCGGATAATCTTGTCCATAGTGGTTTTCCATTGGAGAGTAGCGATTGCGTCTCCCAAACAAGTCAGCTTCGGTGGGTCGCATCCTTTGAAGGACTTATAGTTGCACTCACCTCGGCCTCTTTTCCTGTCATCGACTTTCACAGACTTAACCCCACTCAAGGCCTCCCTCTCTCCTTCCTCATCTCTCCTACCATCACCACCCGCCCCTTCAGTAGTTCTTTCACGGCTTCCAGCAGACCCTCCAGGAGTGATGTTTTTCACAGCAGTGGCTACAGCTTGAACAATAGCTGCTTGAATTGCGGGATCCAGTTGAACCCCTTCGTTCTTGTTCGGGTTTCTTCCAGTTGCGCTTCCTTCATCTCCGGTTTTGGAAGCTTTTCTTACCGAGGGTCGTTGGACAGTACACGGCCTGCCACGACGTCCGGTGGGACCTCCAGCTCCAGCAATTTCTCCAGCTACAGCTATCGTATTCTAATAGGGAAAACACAACGTCATCACTCAAGGAACTATTTAGTACAAGGATAGTAAGGCTAACAGGTAATAACAGTGGCCAGTTGTGATTAGCTGATCACGTTACTTTCCGTGTCCTATACACTTCCCTTATGAGTCTATTTGTGCTAGGTTCTACTTTAAACAATTAATCAATCAAACATTCAGAAAATCATATCCCTACATACACATATCCTTTATTTAGCAATTAAACTAACATTAACATTCATTATTCAACCATACACTTTACCTTTACTGAGCATGCTTGAGTGATACATGAAATTCTTGAACTAGCATCTTCTTTCTTTTTCTACTTAAATTCCATTTTCTATTCGAGTCTATGCATGTAGGATGCATAAATCTCTCGTGCTTTGCTCTAACACCAACTTGTAAGGCCCCGTTACCGGTGCCCTACTTTGGACGTTGGGTTTACTCATAAACACAGTCTGAATATCAGAGTTAATTAAAACATTTGCGGAATATTAAGAACTTTCATATACATTACAATCAAATCCATAACTTTGTCTTTAACGAACATATTGTCTTTCGAAACAAAAACATTAATTAAAAACGTCTTAGATCTTCAGATGGCAGACTCTTATTCTTCTGCCATGTGCCCTCGCTCAAGCCAGTTGTCTCATTCTACTCACCTGCGTGCATACTAAAAGTCCGCTACACTGAGTGAGTTCTAGTTAATCATACCACATACAACACATTCATAACTACATACTTTCGTACATACTTCATACTTTCATAACCATACCTTACGTTTTAAAGAGCATTACGCCCTATAACCTTCGTATATATTATTAGGGTATGCAACCCATTAACCTTTGCATATATTATTAGGGTGTGCAACCCTTTAACCTTCACATATATTATTAGGGTATGTAACCCTTTAACCTTCGCATATATTACTATGGTATTAAACCCTTTAATCTTCGCATATATTATTAGGGTATGCAACCCTTTAACCTTACCTTACCTTTCATTATCATACCCATACAATTAATACCATACATATCATATTCGTACATACTTCCTTATTCACATACACATATCATACATACTACACTATACTTGCCTTAACAATACGTGCAATACCAGGTCGTTCACGTACTATCAAGCATACATACATAACTATCACAATCCTCATTAAGACATACAGTTACCATTTAAGGTAAGTGTATTAACACTCACATCGAGTATATACACAGCACCTAAAACATAACAAGGAAATGGGGCTAGAAACTCACCTGAACACTGTTACGTTCACCGTTAATTGTTATTCCTTTCTTGAGCTGTGCACGGCTAATTGTATAACAATTACACGTATCAATTAACTATCGCTATCTATATTGTGTTTCTAGTTCAATTATAATCCACAACGAACGGGGGTCCGGATAAAAATGGAAAGGTTTAGTGTTTAAAGGGTATTTATACTCCCTTAAGCCCATGGACCTAAGGCCCATTCCATCTTTTATTCTATCTTCTAAAGTCTAAGCCCATCATCTTATAGAAACCGACACACGACACTTTATTGAATAAACGAAATTTCATATATTTATTAAAATCAAAAGTAAGATGTTACAATAGGCAAGTGTACCTATCGTATATGTAGAATAGTATTGGTAAGAAGCAAGTATCGATCCGTGGACACAAATGTTTCTAATAATTAACCTTCGTTTTAATTTAATCGAAGAATTTTAATCATTTTAGGGTTGATTTTTAACTTTTTATAAAATAGAAATACTTATATATATATATATATATATATATATATATATATATATATATGTATATATATATCTGTGTGTGTGTGTGTGTGACAAGAACAGATATTCTAAATGAGTGTTTCAAATATATGGAGGTTACCATCTAAGATCAAGAATCCACTCCATTTTTCCTTGATGATTATTAAATAAACATGTGATAAACTTGTCTTAATAGTATATGATAGAATAGTCCCTCATTTCTAAGTGAACATATTCTATTACATAAAAGAAAGTAACATGCGCATTTTAAAGTCCATCCTTTCCTAATGTTATGCTACCACGAGAATGTCAATTTAAGTAGACAAGTAGTTTGATATAATAGAACGATTAGTATTGACTTCAATTTCTCAAATACCAATCCTAACAACTTGGAGTGGTTGTAGTTAACTCACACAAATTCCCCTTGGTTGATTTAATTAGGTTATAGTTACACATTCCATTAACATATGATTTCCCTAAATAGCATGATAACCTAAGAAATCTTGTTAACAATGTTATTTTAGAATTATCAAAATTAGAGAGATAGATCATAGCATGTATCTCATCATATCTAAGTACAACATAGGGATCCATGTTTTATCTTGAATAAATTATCAAAGTATTCTTTTTACCATTTCTAGTTTCCAAGAACATGAGTTAACATGAATGATTATCAATCATCAACCTTGATGTATTGAGTTAAAGTGATAAAACATTTCTTCATCAAAGGATAATTGCAAAATAACCATGTATTATACCAAACTAAATCACATATTTCACATAATCATCAAGTAAAACAAAGCTTCTTCATAGATTTTAGATAGTAAATGAAGCTTAACTCATAATGAGCATTGTTATAAACATTAAAAGAGATGATGATAAAAAACACATGATTAAACTAGAACAATCTAACCAAATGTGGATGAATCTTCCTTCTTAATGATGATAATGGATGATAATGGTAATGGTAATGGTAATGATGGATGATAATGGTAACCTCCAAGCCTTCAAACTCCTCACAGGATCTTCAATAAGGGTGTAATGTGGGTATTTTTATAAGAGAAACTCGTTTAGAGATTTTCTTCAAGCACACCTTATCAATGCAACAAGAGCCTCTATTTATAGGCAGTCTGGAGAGAGAGAGAGGCACGGCCCCGTGTCTAGGTGTCCAGTCGCATTAAATGCTGTCAGATCGTACATGATGACTCACCCATGGCCTCGTGCTTCTTGAGGCACGGCCCCGTAATATATTGTGACATGTGATCATTCTTTTTGTCTTATCTGAAAGGTGACCACGGCCTCGTGGTTGAGGAGGCACGATCCCATGCTTTTGTCTTCAGTGTTTGTGTTTTCTTGTAGATTTTTGTCTTTTCTTGTGTTCAGAAGCGTAGGGGCGTGTTTCTTGGGGCATGGGGGCGTGTTTCTTGGTTTACTTGTGGTTTCTTCCGTTTTTTCTTCGTCTTTTCGCTTGTTTCTTCGTTTGAGGCTTGGGTTCTCTTGAAATTGCACTTTATTATGATAAGCAGCCTTATGAGCTATGTTATTTGATAGAAGTTGCATTTTATAGAGATTATTTGATGCTAAAAAGATGTATATTTTTATATACATCAAACATCCCCACACTTAAACCTTGCTTGTCCTCAAGCAAGCTAATTATAAATATTCTCTAAAAATGGCAAGTTAGAACCATAGCTTAAACATCCCTAATGAGTTCTAAGAAAATTGGAACAAAATAACCAACCTTAAATCATAAAAATATATGTAGTGATAAATAAAAAGGCGATTTGGTTTTTATGAGATTTTGTTTAAGAAAAACGTCACATTCTCTCAATGTTCACTCACACTCGGTTTTATATCTGATCATACCTGTGATGTATGCATGTGAACCCTCTTAGCTAAGATGTAACATGTGTTAAATAAGCTTGTAACAAGTTCAAGTCTCCACCTTTGTGAATGGTTGTATAGATTAGAAGGTAATATGGGTTGGTTTTGTTTGAATAAGGATTTGGTATTTTATGGTGGTTCAAAGGTTTAGGTTGAGGAGGATGGTAAATACAACTTCTGCTAATTTAACGGGGGTCTTGAGATGTCTTCGATTGTTAGCTTCTTTTCTCCCAAAATTATTTTTTTTTATTTTTTTAAGAGTAAACCTGGTGACTCTTTTAAGGTCAGATCGTCAAGACCGGTTTTGTCGAGGATGTGGATCAGTTCTTCCTCAATCCTGCTCTGAACATAACTCCTAACTCTAATGGATCGTTCGGCTTTGAGCCTAATAGCCCCCACCCTCATTAGTTCAGTATATTTTATGTTGAGAGTGAGTTTGAATTTTTCTACATCTTCCTTCGTGAGACCAGTTTCCGCATCCTAAGCATCGTTCGTATCTTTTTGATCTTTTTTTCATTGCGCTTTTGGAAACTCCACAAAATGGTGTCCTTTGTTCGTTTTGGCGCCACTTTTCCTCACCTCATTGCTAAAGATAAAGATTCTCTCCCTAAGTTCTGAAGGCAACCTAGGTTTTGCGAAATGTATGCAGCAAAGGAAATTGAAATCGAAAGAATGCATTTCCAGTTCTTTAGGGTCTGTCGGTAAAAGACCAGTGTTGTATTTTAAGGGTGAGAGGGATAAAGTAGTAGGTTCTGGTTTAAGGTTTTGTAATTTGGAGAATGGTTTGAGGGGTTTGTATCGATATTACCTTCTTCCTTATATAACGCTTTGTGCGGTCTTGAGATGAATAATTGCGACAAATTCTAAATCACACGAAACATATGACTCACTCAAATCTTCCGAAAAAAAATATTTATATGGCATGAGATTTATCTCACAGTAACGGAGGAATTGGGTATAAACGCCATATTTTGCATAAATTTATTCACAATATTACAAAACTTCTTTTTATTTTTTCACTTTTTGGTTATAATAGATTCGTAGTTGGTTATTTGCAAAAACATTTCTTGGATTTTTCTTTTGGTTTTGTTATAAAAATAGTCTTTATTTGCTACAAAAATTTTGTTATTTAAAGAATCTTATAATTAGTTGAGTAAGCAATTGGTCAAGTAATTCCCCTCCCCACACTTGAATCTCACATTGTCCTCAATGTGAAAAGATTCATAAAAAGCTTAATATTAGAATGAAGTATGGTGGGTATAATGGAAAGGTACTGCCATATGGGTTTGACGAAATATTGACAGAGCGTCCCCTGTTTTACGCCCGTTTTCCTGTTATGTACCTGAATAATGAAAGACTGCATACAACCACAAACAACCAAACATAATACTACTGAAAATTGGGTATGGAATCATCCATACCCTGCCCATACGGGCTAAATAAGTACCTAATAAAGTGTCTTGGCAACTACTTCCATAACAAGCATCCAAACAAACAAACAAACAAAAGACAGAATGTAAATTGTTTTAACAAACATCGTAATCAAGTCATGAAAATACTACCAGCCTATCCCATGCCCATACCAAACCTACCAGTGCCGCCGCTCATCAGTTACCCATGTCCGGGTCGAATGGTCTCTAGTGCCTATCCATGCGCTAACCAAGTAGATCAATCTCTCACCTCGTTTCTTCATAATATGCAGTATGGCGAGCATCGGATGCAGCAAGCTCTCCAGAAATCCTAACAAATGAGGCATTGGTGTTAGTTTGAAAGTGATCGATTAGGCCGTACAGGCCCTCAAAGGAGTGCTGGTTGTGATAGGAGGGACCGGCCCCTGATAATAATGGGCCTCCCTGCTAGGAATACGTGTAGCGGTGGGTATGTGGATGTGGTGATCCTCCTCTCCTCTCAGGAACATCTTGGATCATCATGTCGGTCGGGTCCTCAGGATCCCAAACCTGGTTCTGGGCATCATGAAATCTCCACACCTCCGGGTTTCTACTGATTTGCCGGACCATCTGCATGATAATACAAAAACCAAGGTTAAGAGCAATCGGGTCTGTTCTACGGGTTCCCTCTCTGTCTGCATGGTAAGCTTTATAGAGCTAATAGATCCACGGACCGCTAAATTTCGGGGTGTTTGGGCTCCTTGCATTTGGATTTGTTCTGAATAGTTGGCAGAACAAATAAGTGATGTTGCAAGGTGTGTTATTCTTCATTCAATACAGGTCCCATAAATCCCTTAAGTTCACCACCCCTTCACTTTGACCATGAGCAGTGATGGTGTGGCTAAGTAATCGGTGAATGTGTCTCATATGTGGGTCGTGTAACGCCGTGCTCTTTGTGCTGCTTGCAACGTAGGTTTCATCTCTGTAGCTTAATTGTTTCCATGCTTGTAACCGTGTGTCTCCAGCCACTGCTTCCACATCAGCATCATCGTCTGCGAATGTGGTCATAGCCTCGTACCAGATTGGTCTGTCTATTTCTTCACTTGTGTAAATTCTCAAATTGATCCCCAGTTGGGTGACCGATGTTGTATACCACTCTCCCCCACACCTGAACTCGGCTGCTTCTTCATCCCACATGGACAAATTTCTTATCTTAAAAGAAAACGAGGCTAAGAATTCTTTGGTTAACTCGGTAATAGCCTTCCCTTTTTGATTCAAAACTCGTCGCCATGGTCCTTTCACAATAGTCTTGTATCTATTCCACTGATTAACTTGCGTCAATGTATCCTTGCAAGCATAAAAGTTCGGTTTTGGAAGACGTCGGTTAAGGTAGGTCATTCGAGTCTGGGCCATTTGATCCCTTTCAGTGCGTTCTGGTAACATTAGGAATGCATGTACATCGTCCCCATATTCAGCCATCTGCAATTTATACCCAAATCAGTTAAATTTTAACAAAGATTTTGGAAAAACTGGAACAGAACCAGAACCACGGTGTCGTGCTTTTAGAAGCATGGCCCCGTGCTGCTGATGTCTGACCATTTTCAATTTGAAATTTGTTGACTTGTGTTTAACCACGATACGTGTTTTCTAAAGCACGTTCCGTGTTTTAATCCTAATTCCAAACTCATCAAGACTCGAGCTTGCGTTTCAAACCGGCTCTACATATTATTTGGATTTGATTTGTTATACGAATCACCCAAAATCCGAACCCGAATGGTTTCTTCCAAAAAAAACCAAGTAAAAACCTATCTATCAAATCAATTTCTTAGGTCTAAATGATTAATCGGTCTATTTTCCGTGTTTAGACCCGTTTTCATCAATTGGTGAGATTTGGGGGCTTATTTTCGACCTAGAATGATAAATTTGAGCAATAGATTCGTTAGATTAACATACCTTTGGTTGGGAATTAAAGGATTGATGTTAAGATTTGAGAAATTGAGGGAGAGGCATCGGTTTTCGGCTTTAGACGGATTGGGTTTAGGGTTAAATGAGTGAAAATTGTTATTTTATTAAGAAAATACGTAACTGTACTGTAGCGAGAATTACGACCCCGTGATTTTAGAAGCACAGTCCCGTGATGTTGGTAACAGTCAACTTTTTCTTTGATTTTTGGTTATTTAGCGATCTGGTCTGATTTTTAGTTGATTTTCTTCTAGGATTATTGTTTAAAGATAAAATTTAAAGTCCTAGGAGTTGATTAACTTTTTAAACATTACATGGAAAGTGAAAACAACATTAAACGAGAAACATAGAATTAGCCTAAACGAGAACAAATCCTAACAAGACAAGACAAAGTCCGAGCTACTAACGACCACCATTTCTGAACAAGTCTTGAATGTGCGGTGGGGCTAAGAGTTCGGAAAGCTTCTTGCCTAGCTTTGAGATTTCTCGGTTAAGATAGTTGAGCTTGAAATCCACATATTTGTTATGGCTATCAACAATGTGGAATTCTCAAACCGAAGTAGCTCAACCTTGTTGGTCAGCTCGATTACGCGAGCTTCAGTTTGGATGTTATTCTCGACTTGATCACTTATGATGCATTGGAGCTTGATGATATCTTCCTCAAGTTGTGAGTAAGAATCACCACTCTTGATCTTTCTCACAGGTCTCCATTCTGCCCTTTTGTTTTCCATTTCAGTAAGTATGTGTTTGGTATGAATGGAATAGTGAGTTTTGCATGCATTTTATAAAGACTAGAACGTTCAGCACGGCCCCGTGCTTGATGAAGCACGGCCCCATGTTGTTAGGGGAATAAATGTTTCTGATTCAGAGAATTGTACGGAGTCAGCGCGTATCATGCTGAAGATTCTAGGGTAACCATGGCTCCGTGCTTCAAGAAGCATGTCACCATGCTTTTTGTCACATAATTTTTTCTTTAATTTTACAACAAAACGTGAGGCTAGGAATTCTAAGAATGATATTTAATTAGTTGATTGAACGTTTTGGACTTCCTAAAATTACCTTTTCATTAATTTAAAGATCCTAAACACAAATTAGGTATAAGCCCGGTTTTCATAAAAACATAGATTTAATCGGGTTAAGCCCGATAGTCCTAACACAATGTACCTATTGCACTTGATTTTACATAAAACATGAAAGTTTTAATGTCTCTAAACTCCTCCGAAAGGTTCTCCTCCTTCGAATGGCCCGGGTGGAGGGAAGTACGTAAAACGAAGAACTTGAAACTGGAGTTGTTCGTTGATGTCTCGAAACTCCATTTTCATGCTCTCCACCGATTCGGTGAGTTGAATGAGACGCATTCCAGTGAGGAGATTCATTTCGGTGAGTTCCTTAACGATTTCTTGAAGTTTCATGAGAAGTTCGGTCTTGGAAACGTGTCGAGCATCGTTTCTCGGCTGGCGAGGAACGGGAATTGCTTCACTCATCTCAGTAGGCATGTTGTAGTTTCAGGGGAGAGTGCTTTGGTTTGGTTTAGTGCAAGGAATGCATTGGCAAGATATGCCTTTTATAGCTAACCAGATGTCAGACACGGCCCCATGCTTTGTGAAGCACGACCCTATGTTTTTGGTTTGACAATTTTGTTACAAACCAGTCTGACTGAGATTTTTGCTGCAAAGATTCTGGCCCGCACTTTGTGGCACGGGTCCGTGCTTCTAGAAGCATGCCCCCGTGTTTTGAGAATTTTTTTTAGTAAAACAAATATTTACAAGGCCTAGTTTTGACGAGGGTCTTGGCTAGACCCATCTCTTTGCACGCTTACTAGGTTGGCTGGAGGATTGTTACCTCCGAAACATCTTCAAATGGCCCAACGATGTATGGTTTTAATTGATGTCCATTAACTTTGAACTTGTGACCATCAGAATTTGAAATTTCGACTGTCCCATAGTCGAAGACTGATTCAACTATGTATGGACCTGTCCAACAAGATTTCAATTTTCCAAGGAAAAGAGTTAAACGTGTGTTATATAACAATACTCGATCGCCAACCTGAAATATCTTGTTTCCTTTTAAATGGGCGTCGTGTAGACGTTTAGTCTTCTCTTTGTAAGGCCAGGAGTTTTCATAGGCTAATTCTCTTAGTTCTTCAAGCTCGTGAATTTGATCTTCTAGGTTTTTACCGGCGGAAATCAGATCAAAATTTACAGCTCTAAGAGCCCAGTAAGCTTTGTGTTTCAGTTCTAAAGGTAGATGACTTGCTTTTCCATAAACAATTTTGAAAGGTGTTGTTCCTATGGGGGTTTTGTAGGCTGTCCTAAGGGCCCACAATGCGTCATCTAACTTTTATGCCCAATTTTTGCGATTCATTCCTATAGTTCTTTCTAAAATCCTTTTAATCCCGCGATTCGAGACCTCTACTTGCCCACTAGTCTAAGGGTGATATGGTGTTGCCAGTCGGTGGTGAACTTCATATCGTGCTAAGACTTTTTCCATCAGAGTGTTACAGAAGTGGATACCTCTGTCGCAGATTAAGGCTTTTGGAGTACCGAATCGTGAAAATAACTTTTTCAGAAATCGTACAACTACTCGAGCGTCGTTAGTGGGAAGAGCTTGTGCTTCTACCCATTTAGACACGTAGTCGACTGCTACAAGGATGTACTTGTTCCCGAATAAGTTAGAAAATAGGCCTATGAAATCTATTCCCCATACATCAAAGACTTCACAAATTTGAATGCCGTTTTGGTTCATCTCATTTTTGGCTGAGATGTTCCCGGCTCTTTGACAAACATCTCATGCTTGGATCAAAGCATGTGTGTCTTTATATATGGTGGGCCAGAAAAAACCTGCATCAAACACTTTTCTGACCGTGGTGGCGGTACTGTGGTGTCCACCAGTTGGTCCTTCATGGCAGTGTTTGAGAATTTCTAAGGCTTCTTTTCCTGATACACACCTACGAACTACCTGATCGGCACCTATCCTAAACAAGTACGGATCTTCCCAGAAGTAGAACTTAAGGTCTGTATAGAATTTCTTTCGTTGTTGATGCGTTAACCCTTTTCTCGAGATCCTACAGGCTAAATAGTTCGTGGTGTCGGCAAACCAAGGACTTTCATCTTCCTCCTGCATGATTGCTTGGATATGCATGAAAGCTTCATGTGGAAAATTATCGTCGATAATTTCTTCATGATGTTCCTCTGAAGTTGGGCATTCCAAGCGCGAGCGATGGTCTGCGGCTACATTATCTGCTCCTTTCTTGTCCTTTACTTCTATGTCGAATTCTTGGAGTAAGAGAATCCATCGGATAAGTCTAGGTTTGGCATCCTGCTTGTTGAAGAGGTAACGTATGGCGGTATGGTCGGTGTAAACTATGGTTTTGGAAAGAACTAGGTAGGATCTAAATTTTTCATAGGCAAAAACTACTGCTAATAATTCTTTTTCTGTTTTGGTGTAATTTTCTTGTGCATCATTAAGAGTTTTACTAGCATAGTAAATTGGGTGAAAATGTTTTTTTTTGCGTTGTCAGAGTACGGCTCCAACGGAAAAGTCACTTGCATAGCACATGATTTCGAATGGAAGGGTCAAATCTGGTGTAGTCATGATTGGTGCGTTGACAAATTTGTCTTTTATTATGTTGAATTATTCAACACATTCTTCAGAGAACATGAATGGTGCGTCTTTCTCCAAATGTTTTGTCATAGGTCTTGCAATTTTTGAGAAATCTTATATGAAGCGGCAGTAGAAGCCCGCGTGACCTAGAAAACTTCTAATGACTTTGAAAGAAGTTGGTGGCGGAAGTTTAGAGATGGTTTCTATTTTGGCCCGATCAACTTCTAGTCCTGGTTGGGATATCTTGTGACCGAGAACAAGGCCCTCTTTAACCATAAAGTGGCATTTTTCCCAGTTGAGTACTAAGTTAACTTCCTCACACCTAGCAAACATCTTGTCTAGGTTTTTCAGATAATGATCGAAAGAATCTCCAAAGACTGAGAAGTCATCCATGAAAACCTCCATAGAGTGTTCGATAAATTCATGAAAGATGGCCGCCATGCAACGTTGGAAGGTGGCTGGAGCATTACACAGTCCAAATGGCATTCTTCAATAAGCAAAGGGTTCCATACGGACATGTAAATGTGGTTTCTCCTGATCCTCAGGAGCGATGGGCTTTTGAAAGTATCAATAAAATCCATCAATAAAACAGTTGAACATTTTTCTAGATAATCGTTCAAGCATTTGGTCGATAAAAGGAAGTGGAAAATGATCTTTTATTGTAGCGTCATTAAGCTTCCGGTAGTCAATACAAAATCGCCAGCCAGTGATGGTTCTCATTGGTATTAGTTCGTCCTTCTCGTTCATTACAACTGTCATTCCTCCTTTCTTGGGTACTACTTGAACTAGACTAACCTAGGGTGAATCTAAGATTGGGTAGATTAATCCGGCATCAAGGAGTTTGATCACTTCCTTCTTCACCACATCTTGCATGTTGGGATTGAGAAGTCTTTGATGTTGGTCCACGGGTTTGTATTATTCATCCATGAGGATTTTGTGAGCACAAAAGGAGGGACTGATGTCCTTGATATCCATGATCTTCCATGCAATAGCCTTCTTATGGTTCTTAAGAACTTCAAGAAGTTCATCTTTCTCTTCTTTAGAAATGTGAGATGAAATGATTACTGGGAGTTGAGAGTCTTTTTCTAGAAATGCGTATTCAAGATGATTTGGTAGTTTTTTTAACTCCAAGGCTGGTGGTTCTTTGATTGACGGTTTTAATTTTTCATTACATTCGGTGATCTCACATACTACTTCTGATGTTTCTTAATTGTTAATATAAGTATTGAGATTATCGTTTTCTGAAATATGGTTGGTAGAAGTGTCAGTTAAGATTTGTGTTTCTAATGAGGTATTAAGGGAAGATTTGCGTACATAGCAACTCACGATAGAATCGATGATGTCTACATAGTATAATGTGTCATCGTGATGTTGCGGATGTTGCATAGATTTTCCTATGTCAAAATTGATAGCCTCGTCATTGACCCTGAGAGTGAGTTTGTCGGTGCAAACGTCAATGATAGCCTTTGCAGTGGCTAAGAAGGGTCTTCCTAAAATCAGAGGAACACTTTTGTCTTCCTCCATGTCTAGAATTACAAAATCTACCGGGAAAACAAATTTGTCAATTTTGACAAGCATGTTTTCAACAATGCCCCGAGGATATTTAACGGATCGGTCAGCTAACTGAATGCTCATGCGGGTGGGTTTTGGTTCTCCTATCTCTAGTTTTGCAAAAACCGCTTAATGCATTAAATTAATACTGGCTCCTAGGTCAGCCAAGGCATTGCAAACATACAAATTTCCTATGAGACAAGGGATAGTAAAGCTCCCTGGATCGGTCATCTTTGGTGGCAGTTTGTTTTAGAGGATAGTTGAACATTCTTCACTCAAGGTGACGTGTACAAGTTCCTCCAGCTTCTTTTTGTTTGTCAGAACTTCTTTGAGAAACTTTGCATATTTTGGCATTTGGGCTAAGGCTTCGACGAAAGGGATGTTGATGTGGAGTTGTTTGAATAGTTCTAAAAACTTCCCGTACTGAGCTTCCAATCTCTCGTATTTCAGCCGTCCAGGGTATGGAATATGTGGAACTTAAGTTCGTACTGGTTCCTTAGGTTGTACGATGCATGTTGGAACTAGTATCTCTGTGTTTTGTCAGGAATCTCCTTTTCCATGACTGGTTCTGAATTTGGTGAGGAAAAAGTGGTCGTACCACTTCTTAATGTAGCTGTTGCATTTGGGTTTATGATTGTGTTGATTGGAAGAGTGTCAGGTGGTCTTTCAGATAATTGTCGAGCACTTTGTCCGATTTGAGTTTCTAGATTCTGTAATGATGCTTGCTGACTTTTAAGGTCAGCTTCATGTTTTAACAATGCTCCACTGATATCAACGGCTCTTGAGTCGGCCTTCTTTTCTACTTTGTTTTTTGGTCATGATTTGGATTAACATTTCTTAAATTTTCGAGTAGCTCGGATTTTGACGGCTACTGGAACTTTGATTTTGGAATTGTGGTTTAGGCTGGAAGGATTGATTCATTGGTCTCTTTTCGAATCCGAATAGGGTGTGAGTGTTACTTCCGTCTTTCCAACTGAAATTCGGGTGGTTTCTCCATCCTGGATTGTAGTTGTTGCTGAAAGCGTTGTTCTGTCGGGCGATGAAGTCAACTTCTTCCATTGCCATAACGACTTGTTTGCAGTCACTTGTCTTATGTGTTCCTCCACAGGTGTCACAGGTGAGTCTGGATTTTCATAGCTCGGCTTGAAGTTGTTCGAATTTTTTAGAGAGTGCTTCAAGCTGTGCAGTGACAAGGGTGTTGGAATCGACGTGGTGCATTCCTTTATGGGTTGGTGTAGATCTTGGTGGGTTGTAAGCGAAACTCTTCTTTGCTACCTTCTCCATGATTTCAAATGCTTCGTTAGGTGATTTGGATCCCAGGTCTCCACCGAAAATTTGGTCGATGGCCTATTTGTTTTGACTGGATTGTGCGTCAAAAACAGTTTGTACTTGTAACCATACGCTCAGTCTATGGTGTGGGCATCTTCTCAGAAGACTTTTGTATCTCTCCCATGCTGCGTGTAACGATTCATCATCATCGGTCCGGAATCCGGTAATGCTGGCTCGGTATTTGGCAGTTTTGTCAGGCGGAAAGTATTTGAGGAGAAACTGTTCAACCATCTGGTCCCAATTGGTGATGGAGCCAGAAGGAAGAGATTCTATCCAATCTAGGGCTTGACCCCTTAGAGAGAAAGGAAAGAGTTTGAGTTTGATCTGATCTTCTGAACAGTTTTGAATTTTAAAGGTTCAGCAGATTCGTCGGAATTGAAATATATGAGAAAGAGGGTCTTCGTCGATGGGACCATGAAATTGAACTAAATTTCCACCATGTGAATGGTGCTTGATTTGATTTCGAAATTTTCAGTGATTTCAGGTGGAGCAACTCCATTGTCGTAGCCTTCGAGAGTTGGCTTGGCATATTGGCTCATGTTTGGCTCGTTGTTTTGGGCGGCCATCATTTCTTTGGTTTGATTTTCTCCTGATGTTATGGCGTCTACTGACTCGTCTTTGATTGTTGTAACATCGTGAAAATTTCGAGTTCAAAGTATCAACTTTCCAAAGTCTAGGGACTAAAATTACCAAATTCCAAACTTGAGGGTTAAAAATAAAAATTCTGTTTTCTTGACCCATCGCTCTACGCGATGGATCAGAAGAGACTCTCATCGCGTACCGCGATGGGGAGTCTGACAAAGTGTGACACGTGTGCCACGTAGCACACGGTGGCACCATGTGTTGCCACGTGGCAACGCTGCCGCCACGTGTTGCCACGTGGAGCGGCGCCTGCCACGTGTCGACACGCAGCAGACCTACCCTCTGCGTCGTCAGGCCTATATCGCGGTACGCGATAGGCCTGCTCAGGGACCCATCGCGTACCGCGATGGGAGCCAATTTTTCGTCTATATATAACAGCCATGGGGTGTTCATTTTACACATCCAAATCTGCTCTCACATCTCTCTAATCTCTCTCTAGAATATACCGCGATAAGCGTGCCTTGTTTCCTCGTAAAACGTGTCCCGAACCTTTTTTTGTGTACGACGTTTCCTCGAAGTGCATGCCACCCTCCACCCGCATAACAAGAAGGTGTTTGTTGTAACAATGATGAACCTCGTACAGCGTGTCGACGAGTGTTGAAGTTTGGCGTTATCGTTTGACGACCAAGAAGATCAAGCGGCGTTAGAGTGCTGCTCAAGTCCCTAGGGTTTTTATACGCCACTAAGGTTAGGCGTAATAATGAATTCAATATAATTTAATATTATATTCAAGGCTTAAGCCTTAAGTCGAGGTTATACTCGATACCTCGATAAAAGAAAAGAAAGAAAACATAACAAAGAAATGAATAAAAGAATGAATGTTGAATATTGTGATTACATATATATGTGTGTAAGTATATATGTATATATTCATTGTTATGAAAATATTATTTAATGAATAAAGAGTATTCTTAAATAATAAAAGAAAATGATTACGTTTCTTGGAGAAGAAGAAACGTCGGGTTTTTATTATAAACTAAAGGTTTATAATTTACTTTTAAACTAAAGGTTTTCAAGTAAAAGAAAATGAACTAAATGTTCATCGAGGTTGAGATATAAAATAAGACTAAAGGTCTTAAGCCGGATCGTGTATCCGACTAACAAATATTTATACTCGTACTATAGGTGCGAGATAAAGAAGGGAAAGACCCTTGGACGGTGAGTGAAGCCGATCCTAAAGAGATAAGGTGAATACGCCCCCAAACTTTTATAAACTTGTTTTCAAACGAGTCAAACTTGTTATATGAAATTGTTTACAAGGAACTATGTGTTCCTAAAACCGTTATAACTATGGGTATGAACCTAGCCCTCAGGCTATGGTATACGTATGTCTGGATCCTTACATAGGTGGTACCATGCGATGTATGGGCATGATCGCACCACCCTTGGTCGTAGGACGCTCTCCTGCAGGGAGTACGACCTTATGTGTATATTTACGGGTACTTAACTAAGTCGAACGCTGCGGTGTTTGCTAAGGTGACCTAGTGCAGAGGCTCTAGTTTATAATGTGTTATTTGACTTTGTTATTCCTAAGCCACGTTGGGACGAGGCAGGCGTAGTCTCGAGGGGTAATAAAGTAAAAGAATTTATTTTTGCATCAGCGTGTTCACCAGTATTCGTTGCTGACTTATTTTCTTACATTTTGCAGGTGAACAATGATAGCACTTGGAATGACGAAGTGCTACTAATATCCGATGGCTCGGATTTGTTTTGTATAAAATTTAAATGGTGGTTTATAAACATAAACAAGTAATATTTTGTTAACAACTCTAAACGGGTGTTTTACAATCCCGTCTTTTGATTGTATATATAAAAGTTATGTTTTGATCATTAATGTTTTGCAAGTCTTCCGCAAACTAACGCAACTCTGATTTATTTATAATTACGATACTCACTATTGGGTCGCACTCCTAGGCCTTAGACGGGGTGTGACAATTGTATAGGTGGTTTCTGCAGTCCGTTTACGTGCTCGTCGACGAAAGAGTCGTTCCGGTTCAGAAGTTGGAGAAACAAGCTCAGGTTCGAATGTAGAGGACATGCATAGGACTAAATCAAAGTTAAGCTATTTAAGTTAAACTAGAGGTTAGTTAAAGTTAGGCTAAAGGTTAAGCTGGGCTATTTTTAAACTAAAGTAAGGTCTAAGTTAATTAAGCTAAAGTAACGGTTAGGCTAGCCTTAAAATGTATAGTTTAATAGTTATTAAAAATAAAATAAGAGTTAAAAATTTGTACAATTATAAACAATGATTAAACTAAAACTAGGGTCGTTCTTAGAAACGTACCGTGTCCCCGGCAACGGCGTCAAAATCTTGATATGGTGTGCGTGTGCTTTGTAAAATGTAATGGATTGGATGATTTAAGCTTTTGCACAAGATCGTGTTTTAAATTTATAAAAGTGATTTCTACTGAGACTAAACACACACAAAATAGGCAAGTGTACCTATCATATACGTAGAATAGTATTGGAAAGAACTAAGTATCTATCCATGGATACAAATGTGGGTGTTTTTTATAAGAGAAACCAGTTTAGAGATTTTCTTCAAGAACACCTTATCAATGCAACAAGAGCCTCTATTTATAGGCAGTCTGGAATGAGAGGCACGACCCCGTGCTTCTTGAGGCACGGTTCCGTGTCTAGGTGTCCAGTCACATTAAATGCTGTTAGAGCGTCATGATGACGCACCCACGGCCCCATGCTTTATTGTGACATGTGATCATTCTTTTTATGTAATTTGAAAGGTGACCACGGCCCCGTGGTTGAGGAGGCACGGCCCTGTGCTTTTGTCTTCAGTGTTTGTCTTTTCTTGTAGATTTTTGTCTTTTCTTGTGATCAGAAGCATGGGGGCGTGTTTCTTGGGGGCATGGGGGCGTTTTTCTCGTTTTACTTGTGTTTTCTTCCGTTTTTTCTTCGTCTTTTCGCTTGTTTCTTTGTTTGAGGCTTGGGTTCTCCTGAAATTGCATTTTATTATGATAAGCAGCCTTTTGAGCTATGTTATTTGATAGAATTTGCATTTTTTTAGAGATTATTTGATGCTAAAAAGATGTATATATTTATATACATCAATGGTTTATAATAAATGATGTCTTATATTCTAGAAAATCTTTAATAAACTTACTCAGTTTCAAATACAGTCATACAAACGGTTATCACAGTAAAATCGCGAAAATAAAAATGATATTCAATATTTTCATTTTATGTCAACTAATATGGCCAAAAGATCATATTAGAAAATAATATATGTATGTATATAAATATATATATCGACAAGAATATATAGTACATAATAAATCACATAATAACAAATATGGTAAGTAACCAGAAGTTACTAACCAAATGCTCTTTATATGTTGAAAATCCACTAGTTCATATTTACGTATAAAGCAACTTAGCTGAATAGTTATAGTTAATTGCTAACTGCGATGAGATGCAGATTTCCATATCCACATGAGGATATATTATGAACTAATAAGTTTTATAGGTCCTATGGACGGCAAACAACAAAACACTAGTCTACTTTGATCAATCTCAACACTAGCTAGCGGAAATCCCTAGTGAGCAACCGAGGTCTCGGATCTTATTTGTTATTGTTCTTGCCAAGAGGGTGAGGAGAGGGAAGAGAGAAAGAGAGTTTGAATTTAGAATAAGGTTAGACAAATTGACAAAAGGTTAGTTGTGCATGAGATGCACACATTATTTATAGTGTGTGTGCTCATGCACTATCTTTATATTATTCATCGCCCAATGGGATCCACATTACAAGGCATCGGGCCCAAACTTACAAACAATAAACCGACTAGCTAACTTACATAAACGTTAAAGCATAGATAAATAAAAAATACTAAACACAAAATGGGCCTAACAAGTCTAAAACCAACTGCTAAGCACAAGTACTCCCCAATACAGCTAGTCTCCAAAGCTAACCAAGTCGGTCTCACTTGAGAATATTATGTTCTGCGGTAGGTGTACCATTACCGCCACAAAAAACTAAAATGGGACCGTATAACGACTTGGTATTTATGTTAGCTTTTACTCGTTGCCATTTCCAAATATTTATAGACATTCCAAATATTTATAGACATTGGCACGAGACTTATTTACAACACAATATAATATGTTGACTCTTAAAACTTGAATATTCCCAGACATAGGGGAGAAAGAATAAGGAAAGTCTGGCATATATCATAAAATGCATCATCTATATCAAATTTCAATCCCTGAAATGGTCAATGTGAGTCAGAAGTCCAAAAGAACGAACACATTTGCAATAAATAATTAAATGCATTTACAAACACAAAGTGCTCGAATTGAAGTAATTATAGAAAAATTACCACACAAAGAAACGTGGAAGACAAATCGGTTCCAAAAATAGTACCCACGACCTTCAATACGAGCAGATGAAAGCATTGGTGTAACCCCAAAAGAGGTTAAATACAAAACATCAAGAAGATGTTATACACACACACACATATATATATATATATATATATATATATATATGACCCAATAAAAGATCAATGTCTCAAAAGTGACTAATACAAAAAACCCAGAAGAGGTTATTTGTCAAATAAGTGGAGAATACGATTATAAAAATTGAAATTGCCTCAGAAGAGGAATACGGAGTTTCAAAACGAACATTGGTATTAAATATAAATGAGATCTCTACAAATTTTAGGGTTGAGCACGGTTCGGTTCAGTTCGGTTATTTTCAGGTTTTTTTTCAATTATGTGTACACTTTGCAAAAAAAAAAAAAACAAAATTGAAAATGCAATAATAATATATTATAGTACTACATATATATTGAATTCAAAAAATATATATATAGGTGTCTGTTATGTGAAACTATACGAATACAAAGTTGTTAAATTAAGTTTAAAATTCAACAAAGTTTTTAATTAAAAAACATTATAAGTTTAGTCTCAATATTCATTCATCAATGGGTTCGGTTTGGTTTTTTAAAACTCGATAACCGAATCGAAACCGAAAATTCAGTTTTTCAAAAAAACAAAAAATTAACTATCGGTTACCGTTTCGGTTCGGTTTTCTCGATGCGGTTTTTCGGTTAATTCGATTTTCTGCTCACCCCTAACAAATTATGTATAAAATAGTACACTATGAACCAAAACAAAACACGTGTTGATAAATTTTTTTCATATGCTATAGCAACAAATGTAATCGATGAAAATGATTGTGTGCATAAAAGTGTGTAAAAGTACATACACATATATGATTTGCCAAAATGGCAAGATGCCTTAAAGGCTTAAATAATTCGCTCAACAAGAAAAATGATTTTAAAACTGAAGTTCGAACACCCATAGAAGTCAAACCAATTGGTTATAAATGAGTGTCTTTAAAATAAAAAGAAACGAAGAGAATGAGATTATGCTAATAAGACACAACTTTTGACACAACAGATTTTCTCAAATCATACTAGTTAAATATGAGAAAACTTATATTTGATCCCCTATAGTGGATACGATAACCCCTTGATAATTAATCGGCCTTGCATTCTCAAAAAGACTTCGCATAAAACATATGAAAGTCGTCACCGCTTAATTGTACGGGAAACTTGAACTATATGAATTCCTAAAGCATTAAAATTCCAGAAATTTGGTTGTATATGATACAATCGACTCATTATATATTGTTAAAAGAGGGCTATAAGTTTCATAAAAATCAGGTATGTCTATTTATCAAAATTTTCACTCTAAAAGTTTACTATAATCGCAGTTTACAGTAATGATTTAAACATCATCGAGAGAAATTGTCGAACTTCTATTAATAAATTTTGAAAGACATTGACACAACAAAATTATACCTCGGCATGGAGTTCGAGTATATTTTCCCATCAATCAAACTATACAAAAGATGTTAGAATATTTTAATATTAGCCAAGTTTATTCGTTAAGCACACTCGTGATTATACAATTGCTAAACAAACGTCCCTTGTACATGTGCAAGCAGAATACGAGTTCAACCCCAACACGTAGACACTGAAACAAAATAAAAACATATTCCGGTATATTTGCAAGACACGAGAATTATATCTTAATATAATAACTATAAGTCTCATCTAATTGGGTATTATTATGATGGAGATATATATCAACTTGAAATATATTATCATAGTTAGTTTATGTGTCAACATAGAACGACAAAATATTATCTACCGTCAAGCGAGCCACAACGTTATCAAATCATGGTGCACATTCAACAATATATGATATCGGTCAATAATGTTTTCATCTAAGTTCAAATATGCAAAAAATACAAGAAGCATGCCGCTCGTAAATGCTGAAGAAGGACAAGACGACTCCATGAAAACAACATTACTTACAATAATTCGAATAAGAGAAGACTACATCAAAGACCAAGTCAAGCACTCATAATAGAATATCAAGTTCTACATATTGTAAGAGGTGTATTGGTTTGAGGGGAGTATTATACACGCAACACTCTTTTTCCCTTGAGTAAGTTTTGTCCTACTGGGTTTTCTTAGAAAGGTTTTTAGTGAGGCTAAAAACTTATCCCGAAGTATTAGTTTATTATCTAGGTTCTGAAGTACCGATTTAACATCACCCTGAAGTATGATGTTAATGTGTATAATGAACGGTAATATGTCTGGGGTGTTATTATGAATGAATATAATGGACAGACACAATGTGTCATTATTCTCCTACTTAATATTCAACGCACGTTACAACTAGTATTAGTATGTATATGTGTGTGTGTGTTGTATTGTTAAAGTGATAAGAATAAAACAAATCTTTCACTCTCCATTATCTCTACTGTATAACAACAATACTATATCTTCAAATTAATCTAAATCATGGAAATCAAACTCACAATTTATTATCATCTAATACATATACACATAGCATTACAACTATTAAGCATAAAATTCATATATTCAAATAAAGTTACCTTAATCACCATGATAATACATCCCATTTGATATGTAATCAAAATCAGACTCCATGTTCAAAGCATCCAGTAATCTTCTATCTTAAACAACAAAAATGTTGGCCTACATCAATTGATAGACCCATTAGTACCTATTTTTAGATGATCCATTGGACAACATATACGTTCCACATCACCAACCAACCCTAACAACTCAATACAAATGTAAATAAAACAAACTATATAACATACATTAATGTAAATCATGAAGAAAATTCATATCTTAAACAACAAAGTGTTGGGTCGCATTAACCGATAGACCCATGAGACCTCATTTGAGATATAAAGGAGAAATAAAACAAACAAACTATGCTTTAACTCCAACTAATAAACATAAGATCTTATATGTTCATGTAACAAGTTAATTTTAATATCTAAACACATTATACATGAAAAATATATATTTACAATAATAAATTAAAAGTAACTCGCGTAACACGCGGGCTATAGATGTGACATAGATCGCATTTAATTTTATTTGTATTATTATGTTCCCTTTCAAAAATTTTATTCAATAAAAAGTCGTTTCAAAAATATACATTTCATTCTAGATTTTATTATATATTTGGTTTCGTTTGTTTATTTTGATTATTTATTTTTCATAACGTAAGGAACGTTTTCTTTAGTTTTATCTAAAAAATAATATAACTCACAAGTTACAAAGGGTATAATTGTAAGGCCCGGTCTCGGTGCCTTACTTTAACGTCCGATTTACTCATAAACGCAAATGCTACATATCAGAGTTAATTAAAAATTTTCGCGGAATATTAAGAACATCAAACATTCAATACAAAACATTCAAATCTTGTATTTAAACATAACATAAGACATCGTATTAAAACATCATTTCTTCCATCTTTAGATGTCAGTCGTTTAATCAATGTCATGTGTCATCCTCATGCTAGCTCTTTAATCCTATTTACATGTGTGCATACTAAAAGTTAGCTACGCTGAGTGAGTTCTAGTTAATCAGGCAACATACATTACACTCACATACGTACTTACGCGTATCCGAAGACACATATTAATATCCAACGTGAGTTCTAGCTTTATTCTTAGCACTTAACAACTTTTATAAATATCTATAAGAGGAACGTTACATAATATCCATTAAAATAACATTTACTATTGTCCATACGAGGAACACTATATATATTATCCATAGAAGGAACAACGTGTATTATCCATAGAAGGAACATTATATATTATCCATAGAATGCACATTGTGTATTATTCATAGAAGGAACAATACCTATTCTCCATACAAGGAACCCTATATATTATCCATAGAAGGGTCAACGTTTATTATCCATAGAAGGAACACTATATATTATCCATAGAAGGCATATTGTGTATTATTCATAGAAGGAACAATATCTATTCTCCATACAAGAAAACCTATATATTATCCATAGAAGGATCAACGTTTATTATCCATAGAAGGAACATATACCTAACGATAAAATTTCCATTTAAGGAACACTAATAAGGTCCACAGTCCTTATCTACACTATCGCATTCCACATCTATGTCTAATAGAAGTTAAAGTGATTTGTCATCCTAACTTACTATGTCAGACGTAGGGCCTGCATAACGTACATACGTCTGCTTACACGTACCACATATACAATAATTATATATAACGTACCAACGTAAACAAGCAGATTTCATCATAGCATACGGACACACTGGGCATCCTTAAGGGTGTTCAACGAATCGAATTTCGAATATTCGAATTTATTCGAATTTTGAAATTTTGAAGCTGGTTTCGAATTCGAAATTGACTCGACAAATTTTATTCGATTCGAATTCATAATAGCTAATTCAAAATTCGATTCGATTCGAGAATTAAGTTCGAATCTATTCGGATTCAGTTAAAAAATCTATTTCAATTTCAAAACCACTACAAATTTGAGTTTTTTTAACAAAAAAAATACAAATACAAGTCCATAAAATAAATAAATCATTTAAACATTGAAGTTATCACATTCTAAATATTCAAAATAGTAATGTCCAATTACATTAATTATTCGCCAAAGTGATAATCTCTATAACTCTAAAGATTTATATAGTTTATCTTATAATAAATAAGTATATATATTAATAAAAATAAAATGTATAATTTGAATTCGAATTTTGAATCGAATCGAATTTAAAATCATAAATTCGTATTCGATTCGAAGTTTTATTACTCAAATCAAATTCGAACCTTCAAATTCGAATACGAATCGAATTTTAAGTTTTTCGAGTCTGATTCGAATATTGAACACCCCTAGGCATCCTTCACATTAATCTTCTAATGATCACCTTCCATGTCGATACGTGCAATATCCGAAGATCGTTCACGAATCGACAAACTTCATTCATAACCTCAATATAATGACTATCGCATATATCATATATGACATACACTTACAACTTATGTGTATTAACTAATCACAACGAGTATGCACACAGCCCCGAAAACATAACAAGGAAAAGCGGCTAGAAACTCACATGGGTCTGATTCCTTTCAGAATTAATGGTAACTCATTTCCTTAACTGGGCGCAGCTAACTGTATAACAATTACATGTGTCAATTGAATAGCCCTATCCATATCATATTTCTAGGGTATTGTAACCCCTATTTACGGGGGTCCATGGGCGGCGCCCATGGCAGCGAGGTTCTAGGGGCGGCAGCCCCTAGATGGGTCCAAGGGGCTCTGGCTGGGGTTAAGCTGCCAGGTCAGCTTGGAAAAATATTATTTTCCTTAATAGGCCTTTACCAAAAACCTCATCAGAAAAACCGAAGTTCAATTATTTAATCAAAAAATAAGCATTATTGGAAGAACTGGTGCTCAAATTTAGTCTCTTTTTAGGAATTAGAAATATGTGTGTTTTGATTATGTGAATTCAGTATTCGAATGTTATTTTGATGTGTTTTGATTAGGATTTTCAACAATGAAATTATTCAAGAATCGTCTTCGCAATAAAATGTCATATGATTATCTTGCAAATAACATGGTGATTTATATCAAAAGAGAATTTGTTAAAAGTTTTGATTCGACATCTATAATTGATGAGTTGGAAAGCTAAAATATTGTCGGGCTAAGTTGTGATTATTTTTTCGGTACTATTCTTCTTCTGCCATCTAGTCTTTGTTTGTTTAAAAAGTTGAAATTTTATATGTAAGAATGATAATTTGAGTAATTGAACTTAGGGTTTTATTGTATGACCCGAAATGCATGAGTAATTGAACTTAGGGTTTTATTGTATGACCCGAAATGCATCACTGATCATAAATTTAAAAGCAAAGAATTAGAGATTTTGATCTCAACTTTTCAATTCAGCTTAATTAAATGTTTAAGTTATGTCACTGTTTCTACCCATGATACCTGGGAAGTGGATACACTTTAGTGATTCATTTTCTTAATCGTCTAACAATAATACTAAAACAAAACGTATTATGCACATGGCACCATACTAGCTTGTCCACATAAGGTAACACACAATTTATTAATATTAATAACATTTCCACCTAATTCATTATTAATTAAATTCAATAATCCCTTAATTTAATTTTTTATTCAATTTCCTAAAATAGTATTTCTTTTTACAATTTTAAACTCTTTTTTCTACTAAAATTCAAAGTTAAAAATATGTAACTAACATTAACTGTCATTTTATTTAAAAATAATAATAAAACAAAAAGAATATTTCATATATATAACATTAAAATTATTGAAAAATTTTCCGAAGTCAATATTTACATTATAACAAGATTTTCGATAGTGTATGGTAATTATTAAAACAAAGATATAATATTCGACATTTTTAGATGATTCCTTATTTTATTTTCCGTATATATTATTCATGATCTTGCTAACTTGTTTTTTAAATCAAGTATTAAGTTTTTTTTTTTTGTATTTCAAATAAAGTTTGTCACCAGTTAATTTTTAAGTTTGGTTAAATACAGAGGAATCGAATTCAAACTAACATTTTCTAGCAGTGGGTTTTCTTACTTCAAAGGTTCCTTTAGTTATTAAGTTTCGTAAACGTTATATGATGTTTTAAGTGATATAGATATTTGAAGATGTAATTTTATTAAAAATAGTTATTAACTTGGATGGTTTCTAACAAACATGCACGTTTAAATGGTATTTTCAATATTATTTTATTAATTAAAATTATCAATAGTAGATTTTTAGTGTTAATGACAAATGATAAAATAACGGTTTCATGAATATTTATTTTGTAATACTAAATACTTATTATTTAAAAAATTCATTACTTACAAACTGTTAGGTTTTTAACTTATAAAATTTATGTTCTTCTAAGGTTAACCTTATAATTTAGTTTCAAAATTATTAATTTCAAGGTTACAAATTTTAAATTTAAATTTTAAAGTTAACTAATAAATTTATCATTTTTCACTTGTGTGTTACAATGGCCAATATCAATTAAGATACTATATCTGAATAACTCAATTTTTATTTCGCCTAAAATAATCTGAACTCTATTAAAAATATAAGCCTAAAAGTCAGCGGGACTTGCCCCAATGGCTAGGAACATGATGGATGACCCGGATGTCCCGGGTTCGAATATTGATTCCGACCGGATTTTACCAAAGCATTAAAACATGTCGTGTCTTCGGGCGGGGTGAGCCAACTGGGTTTTACCAGGAACGCCAAGCCAAACTCGGATGCTAGCGTGGATCCCGATCATGTCAACATAGTTGGCCTGAGTGGGGTGACGGGGCGCGGCGTGTTCGCGCAGTGAGATAGCTTAACTATGAAAGTCACCGTTCGAAAATAAAATATAAGCCTAGATGAAAAGGGCATGAGCCGACCCGTACATCCGGGCCCACCCAATTTCATGTAAAAAAAAAACACACCTAAATTGAATCTCAACCAACGTTATTAACAGAGGTTTCAATGTTTTGTTTCATTTCCCGCAACCCCACCTTTTTCAAACCACAAACCAAACCACATCATGTTTCCATCTAGAAATCATAAGATTTTAATCTTCATACATTAAAAACATTTGATGAAATGTTGGAGATTTGGAGATGGTATAAACATTGTTTAGCTGCACATCCTTTGAAAACACAGGTTTTCAGCTCGGGTTTAATTTGGGGACTCGGTGATCTTGCTGCTCAGGTCGTTACACGCGCCACAGCTGTCAAGAAGAAATACATTTTTCATTCTGTACGGGTTCCTCGATTTCGTTTTCAAATTTTAATAATAGGTTTAATTTTCGTTATGCTAAATGTTTATGAAAAAGCGGGGAAGAGTTATGCTAAACGTACCCCTACGCGTCTCTCTGCTTTTCATCACAAGGGGGTGCATTCAACAAATAATATAATAATAATAATAACATAGGATACATTTAGCCTAACCCTTCTCAAATTATTGCAATTTCCGGGCATGTTTGAGGTAATATTATGTTAATGTAATAGGATGATGATCGTGATTTACGGATCAACTGGAGACGCGTAGTTACCACAAGCATTTTCGGGATGGCATTTGTCGGCCCAATCGGCCATTTCTGGTTAGTGCTTCGTTCGGTTTTTCTTTTTTTTAATAAATAGCTTTTACGGTTGTACATGTTATAAAACTGAAGCTCCAATCGAACTTGACATGTGATTTCTTTCGACTTTGAAGGTACGAAGGTCTAGATCGATTTTTGATGTATAGACTTCAATACCCGCCAAAATCGTTGCGATTTGTTGCTACGAAAGTAACAATTGACGAGATAATATTTGGGCCGGTGGATTTATTCGTGTTCTTCACTTACATGGGTTTCGCATTGGGGAAAAACGTCACTCAAGTTAAGGAAGAGTTGAAGCGGGATTTCCTTCCGGCATTAATTGTAGAAAGCGGGACATGGCCCATAGTTCAGGTAATTAACTTTCGGTTCGTACCCGTGAAGTATCAGCTTCTGTATGTGAATATCTTCTGCTTCTTGGATAGTTGTTTTCTTTCATGGCTTGAACAACAACAGGATGCGTCTTGGAAACAATGGTTTAGAAGTTTTTTCTTTGGAAATCATAAAAGGCGGGACGGATGAGTCCCTCTTAACGAGTCAACACACTCATCTGTATCAAAAACTATTGACTTGGTAGTTAAAGTTGTAGCTTCGGTTACCCTTTTCGTCATATAGTAGTTTTATGAGAGAGATCGTGATTTTTACGACTGTAAATATTCACATTAAGTTTCTAATATTATCATCTTTGTTTCGGAGACTATCGACAAGTAAATGCGGGTCCCACACTCCGTATTCACTCACATTCTTCATAAAAACACAATCTTGTGTAAAAATGTATGAACTATATTTAAAAGCTGACATGACAGTGCTACAAACATAAGCTAACCTGACATGATAATACATATCTACCTAATGGATTTCGAAATCTTTGATCACCAAATCGACTTTCTCATATAACCCCGCCCTATGATAACCAGCAACCAGAAACTCATAACTAGACCTTGCAAGTTTATGTGAATCCTTTATAAACTCCAAAAACACATTTAATCTATCATACGCACACCCACGAAAATACGAACATAGCACGTTTTCAAAATCTTTCTCTGACCGAAACAACGCCCCATGTTTCAACATCCTCCCAACCAAGTATTCTGTATCATCCAATCTATCTAATTTCGCGTAAACCCTAATCAACCCATTATGAATATGAGACAAAATATCCAAATCTTGATTAGTATAACTAGTCTCTGTTAATAATACTAACACCCACTCCATCTCTTCCACCAGTTCTTTATCACAATAAAACATAATAAGCTTCTCAACCATACACTCATCAACCCTCCATTTATGTTCCAAAATACCCTTCAAAAACCCTCTAATTTTAACCAAATCTTTTTGTTCACAAAACCCAACTAGCATATTATCTAATATTAATGCGTTCGGTTCGATTCCCGCTTCTAACATTTCTTCATAAAACCTCTCAGCATGTTCAAATCTTTTAAGTTTTACAAGCCCTAAAATCATAGCTTCATAGGTGTAAATCAGCTATAAAACCCGAAGCCATCTTGGTTGAGTACCATGCTAACATTGCCTTAATGTTTCCGAGATTTGCAAATGCGGAAATGAATAAATTGTAAGTGTGAGAAGTGGGCTTATGGTCCTTTGAATGCTGCATTGTTTCATAGATGCTAAGTGCAGTGACTATATTGTTTGAAGATAAGTGAGCGGATATTAAGGCTTCAAGAACATTAGAAGATGGCTCTGTACCGTGATTCTCCATTGAAGTGAAAACCCGCATTGCAGTTTGCGGGTCGTGGATCTTACTGCAAAAATGTATTAAATCTGAGTAAACGTTGTCGTTTTTCTTGTTTTCTTTTAGCAACTTCTCTAATCTCCATTCAAGAACCTATCGAAGTGGATATGAGTTCCCGCATTAGTATAAATGCATTCAATGTTTTGCTCAATTAAGTTAATAGAGCAAGCTATGCTTTTAGCCTCTACGGTTTGGCCAAAATAACTCTTGTAGTCAATTACTTATTTTTTTCATGAGTTCTGTGTCCGTGGTTTTCATATCTTGTCATTTTAATCCTAGACAGTAACCCCGTTTGATTATTTTGTTAATGAAAGGGTATTTTAGTCTTTTTACACTTAAGGTGTTGGCGTCATGGATTGAAATGACAAGAAACGAAAACCATGTGTACTAAAATCGTGAAAAACGAACTAATAAACTAAAAAGATTATTTTGGTCAAACCACATGAACTAAAAGCGTACTTTACTCTAGTTCTATAACCATTCATTATGTGCAAACACAATTAGGAATGTGCTTCAAGATAAAACCGAACTGAACCCAATTTTTTGGAAAATCAAAACAAAAGACCGGACCGATATACGGTGGGTTGGTCTAGGTCTTTCCAAGTTGGGTCGGTCTTTCGTTGGGACAGAACCAAATATGAACTATTTATACTAAAGATTTTTTTTTATATAACATCAGAAAATTATAAAAGGAAAATCCCAAAATGTCCATTTTGACCCATCACATTCTAAGAATGTCCAAAGAAAACCAATCCAATAAAATCAAGTAACATTTCAACAAGTTGTTCGGTCCGACCATTTAAAAAAACAAACAGACGTCTTGTTCAAGCGTTAGAAAAAACATTGGAGGTCACATTTGCTTAAAAATCAGTTGGCCGATTCAAACAACCCTAGTTGTTCCTTTCACATTCCTCACTGAGTTTGAAAAATAGTTGACATTTTTACCCTTTTTCTAAAACGGGTTTGATTCAACTCACCAAAATCATCAGTCTGTAGTTACAGTTTACAACTTTTGTTGATTAAGATCAAATCTTTTTTCGAAAAATGTAATTGTAATTTTCAAGTCTGGAGCAAATGCCATTAAGCAATGTTGGATTTTATGTACAATCTTGCACACTCATGCTCTTTAAACAAGGGATTCAAAGTCAACTACCCTACGCAAATAGATTGGGTTAAAAACGTTGGTTTAAATTGGGAGTGGCTTCCGACGTTTTTGTTAACCAAAAAAAAATCCACCTGATCGACTAGAACATGTTAGACCAGCGGTCCGACAAGTTTATGTGGGTCCCCAAGTTTGGTCAGTTTCTTTTTAAAAACGGCCGGATCGACCAATTTTGATACACGTGGCGCGATTTTATAGGCTGTTAAAACCCGTGGGTTGACATAACAAACAAGGGCGGACCAACAGTTCTTAGGTGGGCAGTTGGATTTCTTAATTCTTTTGACATTCGTAGAATGTGATCAAAATGGACATTTTGGGACTATATACAATCCCAATATACGACACATAATTTAAAAGTTTCCATACATAACCTATAGGGGTGCCAATCATGTTGGGTTAGCGGGTTAACGGGTTGAAATGTGCAACCCGAACCTGACCCATGTTATTATTTGCGTCAAAAATTTCAGCCCAAACCCGCACACGTATACATTCGGGTCGACCCAAACAAGACCCGTTTAACCCAATTATCAATAAAAAGTTACAAATGATTTGGAAATTACAATTCTTGAAAATGAATTGGATATTACAAGTGTATCTTCTATAAAAAATGGAAAAGAGAAAACACGGAATTAAAAACATAATTATAAAAGTTTTTTTAAAATACTTAAACCTGTTAGCGGGTAACCCGTTTTTATACGGGTCAACCCAAATCCAACCATATTTTAAATGGGCCTTGTTAGTCAACCCGAACCCAGCCCGCTTTCTAAAATTTTAGTCGACCCAAAACCTATTTTTTTGTGTTGGGTTGGGTTCAAGTTTAACCTATCACAAAACCTAGAAAGCTTTTTGGTTTTTACCAAGACCAAACCAAACCCGAATTCACCCCAAAATTAAGACCAAGAATTAACCCAAATATGCTTAATCGGTCTAGTCCTGGGTTATTCGGTCCAACCCGAATCCTGCTCAGTCTTAGATACACTATAACAAAGAATAAAACCATTCTAAATCTTAATTCCACTACAAACATAAATGCAAAAATTAGCGTTAGTGAAAGTGATTCTTACGAGGTGAGCTTTGTGAGGAGAATGCTGATGAAGAATCGAATCCCATGAAATATTATTGTTGATGATTTGTGAATCAAGTGTTGTTTTGATTTGAGAAATTGGTTCTTCGATAAGTGTCTGTGGTAGGTGACTTGAAGAGGTGCAAATAAGTGTTCGTGAAGACTGGTGGATGATTGTTTGGTATAGATGTTTGTGAGATGATAAACCCATTAATTGCTTCAACAAAATTGTTAAAAGCTTTCTTGTTGGTGTTCTTGAATCTAGGTTGATGTTAGTTGGATTGGATGGGTTGTTAAAAAGTTTGGTAAATTACAAAATGATCCATGGTCTATCATGGAATTCTACCTTTTAAGTATAATTATAGTTCGCATCTTTCTGGTTTGAGACGGGAACCACTTGCGCTCTCTCTTGAGATTTGAACTGGTTGAGTTTATGTGGTTTTCTGGTGGTATTAGCCATTAGGTTGAGTCCCTCTATATATGTTACATTCAAAACTCCGTCAAATGAAGGGCAAAGTGTCTTTTCACCACTATATTTATACCCTTGTCTCCTTTAACCCTCATATTCAACCTTAAAAGTGTTTTTCGTCCCTGTGCTTTCACGCACCACCATTGTCGCTCATAACCACCACCGCCATCTTCGCTCGTAACCACAGGCCACCTTCAACTCCACCGCCACCGTCAATGATGTAACTCTACACCAAAACCACAGTTGATGCCGCAACCCCCTTCGATTGCCTTGATCTTCACGTAAAGATTGTGTTTTAAGATGAAAACCTTGACTTTTGATAAAAACCCAAAATCCACAACTCTAAATCTTAAAACATAAAGGTTTGGGATTGATTTTAACATTGATCTTTCCATGATATAATCTCAAAACGTTCTCCTTTCAATCCATAAGCATGATTTGATCCCAGCTTGCAAAGATGGAGATGATTCTTGCACTTTCTCCTTCTACGGTTTTGTTTTGGACAAAAATCATCCAAATTTGTAAATGTGAGGTAAGGTGCTAACGTAATAATGGCTAATGTATGAGCGCGATATTGATGAACACAATGATTTGATCACGTGGAGAAAAACCCTTAACCAAGATAGTCTTACTTCGGTCAAAACTTATCGAGGCAATCGTTGGTAAAATAGCTCCGGTCAAGGATTAATAGGATAATCTTTGGTCGAAGCACTTTAGTCAATGATCAACAAGATAACCTTTGGTCGATTAGTATATGGTTATCGTGGTCTCCGGCACAAAAAAACCCCCGGACGGTGAAAACTATCACCGTCAAGTTTATTAATCAACGAAAAGTGGTTACAAATGTTGTGGAGTATATGATCGAGATTACAATGTAAACTAGTGTGTAGAGAGAATTATTGAATCTGCTCTAGAGTGTGTGAGAATACAAGTGTGTTTCCTAGTCGACCATTACTCGTTTAAATAACTAAACAAGAATAACAATATCTCCTAATTATACGGAAGTCTCCCACTAGCCGCTCCATGACTTTGACCAAGTGCGTATAGTTGTTCATTAGCGAATTAAGCGGAAGAACAAGTCACACAGTCGTTGGTGATATTTAAACTTCGATCTTCTAGAGAGTTCATCCATAATCAGCTATGTTGAATTAGGATTCTATATCCATGTTCCAGCTATAGGATGTTCCATGAGAATAATTGTTATAAATGCGCCTCGAAGTTGATACATCTGTCTAACACATCACCATACTAAACGCAATCATTAGTAAACAAACGATACCGAGGATCGTCGATCCTTTATATCCTTTCATATGTTTCAAGGATAAAATATCCATAAGACAGTCAAGGATAAATGATCCTCAGTAAAAAATCGTGGCCTAACAATTGCCCCCAAAATGGCGGGTGACAGTGGAGCACAGCTGTCATTTTGAAATTTGAAATCCCAGTGAAAACTGCACGATGGGACGGTTTTGCCAGAAATTTTACCATTTAGCCCTCAAGGTTAATTATAACCGTCTATATATGCCGCCCTATATCTTCGATTATAAACACCTTCATCCGACGAATCAGGTATTCTCTAAACCCTTGTCTCTTGTTTTCTTTAATCATGTCTACCGCTTCTTCTTCTCCGGCCCCTTCTAGACCTTCCGAACAGTCATCCGGTGGTTTCGAACTGGTCGAAATGGAACCACAAGGCCTGCTTTCTAACCCATCCTCTGAAATCTGTAAGCTCGCGGATCCCGAGGTCAACAGTTTTCACACATTATTTCCTCCAGAAACACTGTTCCAACCTTACGAATCCAGCATTAGATGCGACACTTTTTCCAAAGTCTGGGTCTATTTTTCGGCAACTCTCTTCCTTATCGGCTATAAATGCCCCTTTCCGCCTTTTACCCAAAGTTTTTTCGATTCGACCGGCATATCTTACATACAAGCCATGCCGATGATTTGGAGGGTTCTCAGCACCATCGAAAGGATCATTAAGGAGGAAAAATTGGATTTCGGCCTCCCGGAGTTGTCTTACCTGTATACCCTTACTACCTTTGGTTCTGCCCGTTTCATCTTTAAGTCCAAGCCCCGACAGCCCCACCCGATCTTGAAAGCCATGCTAAATGATTCCGTGTGGAAGAATCAATTTTTCTTCGTTAAACGCGACTCGATACCTATGGGGACCGATCTTCCTTCCACGTGGGTCACAAAGGGTAGGATCCTGGATCCTTAAGGAATAGCAAGATCCTTTATTCTTTTGTTATAAAACTTATTCTTTTCTGTTATCTGCAGTTGAGAACTTCGCTTCCTTGAGCAAGCTACCTGGAACAGAAGAAAAATCAAAACGGTTCCTAGCATTGGACACCGAAGTTAGGACTTTTCAAGCTCGGTTCGTTGAAGGTTTTTGTGACATCTCCTCAAGTTCAAACATGTCAAGTAAGTTAGTTATTTTAAAGCAAATAAAATAAAAAAGAATACTTATCTGTTTATTTCTCCTTCATAGGCACCAAGAAATCTGGAAAATCCGCTCTCAAGTTCTCCCTTGATGACATCGACTGCATGGTTACCTCACCTACCGTCAAGAAGGAGGCTTCAAAGGCTGGCACAAGCTCGGAGCCCAAGACTGCCATGACCAGGGCCAAATCAGCAGCTTCCAAGAGAAAAAGATCCTCCGAACCCGAGACTCACTGCGACATTGTGTGCTCTGTAAGTGTACCGCATTTTCTCCTTAAGCGATTCAAGATCCAATATCGTTCTGAGTTTGACATGAAATTTGTTGGTAGGTTGTGATCGCTATGAGGGACCATTATTAAAAGACCATCCTCCAGATGAGCGAGAAAATGTCCGGGTTAGGGAAAGCTGTGTTTTCTAAGGACAAAGCGATGGCCCAACTTTCCAAGGAGAAGAAGCAACTAGAGGATCAGCTATCCTTAGCCGAAACCCAGCGTCAAGAGGCAGTGGAGCAGGCGAGTGATGAAGCCAAGGTGTGGACTGCCAGATCGGTATTCCAGGCGCGGATCAAGATGGCAAATGAGGCAAGTGATCCTGCTTTCGACAAGTCAGCTTGGGATGTGGAGAAGTGGAAGGCTGCTCTTGATGATCTTGGTGGTGAGGATGAAGAGGAAATGGTCGAGAACACCGAGGCTGGAACCAGTGGCGTGAAGGAGGTGGTAGAAGCTGGCAAGGGGGAAGGTGATGCTGCGGTTGAAGATGCAGCTTAAGTGGGCGATGAAGGATATTTAAGACAAGGCCCGAGCTCACTTTTTTATTTGATGTTGATGTTTTTATGAACAATTTCTATGGTCTGTAATAAACAATAGTTATCTAGGGTGAAGGATCCATGATCCTTAAGACAATTTGCGGGGGTGACAAAGGTGGAGGGATCCTCTGTTTGTGGGGATTAAGCATTTGTTGCCCCTGTTTTTAATTTTCCTGCACTTTTAAACTGTTAGTAACTCTTACTTAACCCGGATGGATGGTCCATCTTTTCGTATGGTGAGATCCGGGTTAAGGATTTTGGATAAGTCCTTGGGGATTATTTTAATTAATATAAATCTTTTGACTATCCAGTTGTTATTTATTTCTAAAAACTTATTGCATATAAGTTTAGCACTGTTAATAGTTGGATAAATAATCTTGAGTAAAAGATTGTTAGGATAAAAGATCTTTTAAAATCGTAAAGGATAGAATATCCTTAAATCATAAATTTTAGGATAAGACATCTTTATTAATTAATAAAATTTATACAAAGGAAGTTTTTCCAAAGGACAAATCTTAGGATAAAGAATCTCGAATTTAACTAAAAACTTTAGTAATCAAATAACTTTTTAAAAGATTAGCCTTTCTAGCCGGAATGTCCAAAGTTATAATAAATATCAAACTTAAATTAATCAATAAAGATCATACCAGAAGGTCCAAATAGACCTAAGTTACCAGAAATTTCGAACTCCTAATGTTCCTCACAAGAGTAGCTCTAGGATCCGGGATCCTTAGTTTCTTGATCTTTAGTAAGAACTTAGAAAATTCGCTGCAAACAATTTATGTTATTAATTGGGGTTAAACCCGTTAAACTGGGGACAAGCCCAACAAATATTCTGGGGATAAGCCCGTGCAACTGGGGACAAGCCCATAAAATAAACTAGGGACAAGCCCAACAAACTGGGGACAAGCCCGTGCAACTGGGGACAAGCTCGTGTAATCTGGGGACAATCCCGTGTAAACTGGTGTTAAACTGGCGACATGGCCCTTATGAAGAGGTGAAAATCCCTTAAACCTTAGGATTAAACTGGCGACAAGGCCCTTGAGAAGAGGTGAAATTCCCTTAAACCTTAGGAAATGGTACGTCTACCATAAATCGTAGAATCCTCCATATAGCTTGAGACAACGAGATTGTCAGCCACTAAGCGTGTACTGGTCCCGCTGCCCCGAACTATACGTTGGTTAGCGTGCGTAACTGGCGATCGTAAGAAAGGTGAAAACATTTAAACCTTAGGGGATATGACCATCGGGGGTCATATCCAAACGTGGGCAAGGCCAAAGGGAATAATAAAGTACCTTAACCGCAACGGAGAGGTGGCCAACCTCTTGAACATCAAATGACTCGTTACACTCCTGCATGGTTATTCAAAACTTGGAAAAGATAAAATGTTAAGAATATATTATCCTTTAATTAATAATTCGAATAGAATAATAGATCAGAAAGATGTTACCGCTTTAAGGATCCTAGATCCTTTTCCTGGATAATATATCCTCTTAGGATAACGAATCCTGATCAGAAAAAATATTTCTTAAGGTGAATGGCATTCCAAGCTCTTGGTAACCGATTGCCTTCTATTGTGAGCAAATGATATGCCCCCTTTCCTGCTTCAGACTCAATCTGATAAGGTCCTTCCCATTTGGGTGCTAATTTCCCATCAGCCAGATTTGTGGTGTTTTGGAAGGCTTTCCTTAGTACTTGATCTCCTTCTTGAAATCTTCTGATTCTGATACTTTTGTTATATGCCCCAGCTACCCTTTGTTGATATGTTGCCATTCTGATTTTTGCTAGATCTTTGAGTTCTTTTATGGTATCTAAGTCTTCAAGGAGAACTTATCTATTAGCTTCAGGATCACGGATGCTGGTTCTAGCAGTAGGGACCACCATTTCTGTGGAATTACTGCCTCTGATCCAAACACTAAGGAGAAGGGTGTCTGGCCTGTCGCATTTTTGGGTGTAGTTCTATCTGCCCAAAGAACATAAGGAAGTTCTTTAGCCCATTTTCCCTTCTTGGATCCTAGCTTCTTCTTTAGATTGTTGATGATAATCTTGTTGCTAGACTCTGCTTGGCCATTGGCTTGAGGGTGAACTGGAGTCGAAGTAATCATTTTGATGCCCCAACTGTCACAAAAGTTAGTAGTTTTTTTCCCAATAAACTGAGAACCATTGTCACAAACAATTTCAGCGGGAATACCAAATCTAGTTATAATATTTCGTTTAATAAAAGATATTACTTCCCTTTCACGGACTTGTACAAACGCCTCTGCCTCAATCCATATGGAGAAGTAATCATTCATGGCAAGCATAAAGACTTTTCCACCTGGTGCTTTTGGTAGTTTGCCCATAATATCCATACCCCATTTCATAAAAGGCCATGAGGAGGATATAGGATATAGAGGCTTCGCTGGTTGATGAAGGATATTTACGTGTCTTTGGCAAGCATCACACTTTTTTGAATATTCCACCCCGTCTTTTTTCATTGTCGGCCAGAAGTATCCGGTTTTGAGTATCCTGGAAAATAACGCTCTTCCACCTGTGTGATTGCCGCAGTCTCCTTCGTGAAAATCCTTAAGTACTTCTTGGATCTCAGGATCCTCTATGCATCTCAGATATGGACCTGCAAGAGATTTTCTATATACCATATTGTCTAATAAAATATATTGGGATACCTTGAGCTTGAAGGACTTGGGATTTTCTATGGCTGGAATTTCTCCAGTCTGAATATAGTTCTTGATAGGGTGGATCCATGATCCTTTATTATTTGAGGATAAAGGATCCCAAAGCACAATCTCTTTATCTTTTGTTATCTCCCCAACTTCCTGTTCTCCTATTGCTGGTGCAAGAATATGGATTATTGGGATTTTCAAATCCTCGGGAATCTTCAAAGATGAGGCTAAGTTTGCTAAGGCATCTTCCCTAGCGTTTTCTTCCCTCGGTACCTGTGTAATACTAAATATTTCGAAGGATTTCGACAATTCCTTCACAAGATCTAAATATTTTATTAGTTTCTCACCTTTAACAGCGTAGGAGCCGTTAAAGTGGTTAGTTATCAATAAAGAATCTACATAAACTTGAAGATACCTGAGCCTCATGTTTTTGGCTAATTGCAACCTTGCGATTAAAGCCTCGTATTCTGCTTCATTGTTTGTTGCCTGGAACTCACAAGCTATGGACTGGGGTAATATGTCCCCCTGTGGCGATTTCAGTAGGATCCCTAATCATGTTCCTCTCACGTTGGATGCTCCATCTGTGAAGAGTATCCAAGGATCCTTGGTCTTTCCAGTTGTTGGACTTCCAAGTCAGCTTCTTTTTGTAGATCACTAGTGAAATCAGCCACAAAGTCCGCTAGTGCTTGAGACTTGATAGCTTTTCTCGGCTCGTATTGGATATCGTATGCACTTAACTTTACAGCCCACTTAGCCATTCTGCCTGACAACTCTAGTTTTCTAAGAACATTCTTTACAGGATAGTTAGTTCTCAAAATAATAGGGTGAGTTTCAAAATAATGTCTCAGTTTAGTAGAAGCCATAATAAGTGCAAGAATTAGTTTTTCTAAATGAGAATACCTGGACTCCGCGTCTAAAAGACTTTTACTTACATAGTACATGGGATGTTGTTCACCTTCATGATCCTTTACCAAGACTGCACTCACTGCATTTCCTGAAACAGCAAGGTATAGATACAAGGATTCTCCATCCACAGGCTTCATTAGAGCTGGAGCTGAGGATAAGTAATCCTTCAGGGCTGTAAGTGCAGCTTCATGCTTTTCAGTCCACTCAAACTTCTTGTTCTTTCTAAGGATATCGTAGAAGTCTTTACACTTCTCGGAGGATCTTGAGATGAACCTATTCAATGCTGCTATTCTTCCGGTAAGTCTCTGGATATCTTTGGCATTTGCAGGAGATTTGAGATTGACAATAGCTTCGATCTGCTCCGGGCTTGCTTCAAGCCTTAACACCAAAGTATCCTAGAAACTTTCCAGCCTTAACACCAAAGTGGCATTTGGACGGATTTAGTTTCATGTTGTACTGATTAAAGATATTGAATGCTTCCTCGAGGTCTCTGAGGTGATCCTCTGCCTTCTTTGACTTTACCACCATATCATCTATGTATACCTTCATAGTTTTGCCCAATTGGTCTTTGAACATCATGTTCACTAGTCTTTGGTACGTTGCTCCTGCATTTCTTAGTCCGAACGGCATAGCAGTATTACAATATATACCGGTTGGATTCATGAACGTTGTGTCCTCTTGGTCAGATGATTCCATCTGAATTTGTTGAAATCCAGAGGAAGCATCCATAAAGGTGAGCATTTCATGTCCAGCCGTCGCGTCCACCATGGCATCTATATATGGTAATGGGAAAGGATCCTTGGGACATGCCTTGTTTAAATCTGTGACATCGACACATACCCTCCACTTTTCATTCTTTTTTGAAACAATGACCACATTAGCTAGCCATCTAGGATACTGAACCTCTCTGATCATACCGGCCTTAAGGAGTTTTTCAACTTCTTCTTGTATGATCTTGTTCCTCTCAGGAGCGAATTTTCTTCGCTTCTGATGGACGGGTTTAACAGATAAATCAAGGCCGAGTTTATGAGTAATTACCTCTTTCGAAATACCTGTCATGTCTGAGTGCTTGAAAGCAAAAGTAGATCTTCTTCGCCCTAAGAAGGATATTATATTCTCCTCGATATTACTGGGGATACTGGATCCTAGGAACACTTTTATCTCTGGGTCTTCGGGGTCCAATGACACCTCTTTAAGGTCTTTCTCCCGAGCTTCCAGCACGTTCCTAGGATGTTGCTGTAGTTGCTATGCAATAGTTTGCTTAGCTGCTGGCTTCATTGACGATGAATAATAGTTCTTAGCCTCCGCTTGGTCACCTACTATCTTTACAACTCCCCAAGGAGTTGGTAACTTGATGCATTGGTGATAAGTTGAAGCTACGGCCTTCATTCCATGGAGCCAAGGCCTACCTAAAATAACATTGCAACAGGAAAGGTTATCTATAACACAATAATCAATAAAAAGTTACAAATGATTTGGAAATTACAATTCTTGAAAATGAATTGGATATTACAAGTGTATCATCTATAAAAAATGGAAAAGAGAAAACACGGAATTAAAAACATAATTATAAAAGTTTTTTTAAAATACTTAAACCTGTTAGCGGGTAACCCGTTTTTAAATGGGTCAACCCAAATCCAACCATATTTTAAATGGGCCTTGTTAGTCAACCCGAACCCAACCCGCTTTCTAAAATTTTAGTCGACCCAAAACCTGTTTTTTTGTGTTAGGTTGGGTTCAAGTTTAACCTATCACAAAACCTAGAAAGCTTTTTGGTTTTTACCAAGAACAAACCAAACCCGAATTCACCCCAAAATTAAGACCAAGAATTAACCCGAATATGCTTAATCGGTCTAGTCCTGGGTTATTCGGTCCAACCCGAATCCTGCTCAGTCTTAGATACACTATAACAAAAAATAAAACCATTCTAAATCTTAATTCCACTACAAACATAAATGCAAAAATTAGCGTTAGTGAAAGTGATTCTTACGAGGTGAGCTTTGTGAGGAGAATGCTGATGAAGAATCGAATCCCATGAAATATTATTGTTGATGATTTGTGAATCAAGTGTTGTTTTGATTTGAGAAATTGGTTCTTCGATAAGTGTCTGTGGTAGGTGACTTGAAGAGGTGCAAATAAGTGTTCGTGAAGACTGGTGGATGATTGTTTGGTATAGATGTTTGTGAGATGATAAACCCATTAATTGCTTCAACAAAATTGTTAAAAGCTTTCTTGTTGGTGTTCTTGAATCTAGGTTGATGTTAGTTGGATTGGATGGGTTGTTAAAAAGTTTGGTAAATTACAAAATGATCCATGGTCTATCATGGAATTCTACCTTTTAAGTATAATTATAGTTCGCATCTTTCTGGTTTGAGACGGGAACCACTTGCGCTCTCTCTTGAGATTTGAACTGGTTGAGTTTATGTGGTTTTCTGGTGGTATTAGCCATTAGGTTGAGTCCCTCTATATATGTTACATTCAAAACTCCTTCAAATGAAGGGCAAAGTGTCTTTTCACCACTATATTTATACCCTTGTCTCCTTTAACCCTCATATTCAACCTTAAAAGTGTTTTTCGTCCCTGTGCTTTCACGCACCACCATTGTCGCTCATAACCACCACCGCCATCTTCGCTCGTAACCACAGGCCACCTTCAACTCCACCGCCACCGTCAATGATGTAACTCTACACCAAAACCACAGTTGATGCCGCAACCCCCTTCGATTGCCTTGATCTTCACGTAAAGATTGTGTTTTAAGATGAAAACCTTGACTTTTGATAAAAACCCAAAATCCACAACTCTAAATCTTAAAACATAAAGGTTTGGGATTGATTTTAACATTGATCTTTCCATGATATAATCTCAAAACGTTCTCCTTTCAATCCATAAGCATGATTTGATCCCAGCTTGCAAAGATGGAGATGATTCTTGCACTTTCTCCTTCTACGGTTTTGTTTTGGACAAAAATCTACTAAGGATCAAGTATCCAAATTTGTAAATGTGAGGTAAGGTGCTAACGTAATAATGGCTAATGTATGAGCGCGATATTGATGAACACAATGATTTGATCACGAGGGGAAAAACCCTTAACCAAGATAGTCTTACTTCGGTCAAAACTTATCGAGGCAATCGTTGGTAAAATAGCTTCGGTCAAGGATTAATAGGATAATCTTTGGTCGAAGCACTTTAGTCAATGATCAACAAGATAACCTTTGGTCGATTAGTATATGGTTATCGTGGTCTCCGGCATAAAAAAAAACCCCCGGACGGTGAAAACTATCACCGTCAAGTTTATTAATCAACGAAAAGTGGTTACAAATGTTGTGGAGTATATGATCGAGATTACAATGTAAACTAGTGTGTAGAGAGAATTATTGAATCTGCTCTAGAGTGTGTGAGAATACAAGTGTGTTTCCTAGTCGACCATTACTCGTTTAAATAACTAAACAAGAATAACAATATCTCCTAATTATACGGAAGTCTCCCACTAGCCGCTCCATGACTTTGACCACGTGCGTATAGTTGTTCATTAGCGAATTAAGCAGAAGAACAAGTCACACAGCCGTTGGTGATATTTAAACTTCGATCTTCTAGAGAGTTCATCCATAATCAGCTGTGTTGAATTAGGATCCTATATCCATGTTCCAGCTATAAAATGTTCCATGAGAATAATTGATGTAAATGCGCCTCGAAGTTGATACACATGTCTAACACATGAGAGTTTATACACATACTCAAACTTTGATTAATAACATAATGATCTCTATTTTAAAAAATAAACACTTCGAACCCAAGCCATAAAATACCCTCTAATATTTAATAAGCCTTTATTTATTACAATTTTTTGGATTGCTACAATCTCAATTTGTTTCTTTAGTTTGGGTTGGTTGCAAAACCACAATTTCATGTATAGATTCAAACCAATTTTTTTCAATCAACTAGTGAACGGATTTTGTCAAAGATGAATGTAAAAGCATACGTAGATTTAAAAAGCAAAAATTATAATAGCATTCTTTTGCAATTATAAAAATTATGACATGTGATGTGTGACATTCGTCAAATTTGAGTCTCCATTAATATTTGTTTTATAAACTTTCATATTGTAAACCCGACTCAACAATTTTAGAACCTTATTTAATTATTATATAATATTATTATATACCTCGATCAGCAATAAATCGATTGGTCTTATTATAATGTCGTTAAGAAAAACATAAGGGGGTTCAAACTAATTTTCGTTAAGTTGTTATAAGCTTTTAGAACCTTTAAACTCATTTTAAACGTTATCTGAAACTTGGAGGGCCTGTTATGAAAATATGCATACATATATACCCAACCCTAACCCTACCCACATTAACATACAACCTCCATCTCTTTTTCCTTCTCTTTCCGGCCGCCGCCGCCCCTTACCGGCCACCACCTCCACCGCAGCCATCCAAAACCACCCCTTCCCCCTTGCCGTTTTCCAACAGCTGCGATTTTCCGGCGAGAGTCCGGCGACGGCGATTGCCACCATCTCAGCCACCCCCTCAAACCCGTCACCACACTATCCTTCCCTCTCTCTGTACCTCCGGCGAGCCCCTGCTCCGGCAGCCCCCTCCCCCTCGCTACTCGTTTTTCCGGTGACCGGAAAACCGGCCACCGGTGTACTGCTGTGTGACTCTCCCTCTCCATCCCTCACTCTCTTTCCCGCAGCTCTCTCTCTCTCTCTCTCTCTCTCTCTCTCTTTCTCGTATCTCTCTCTACGTCACTCACTCTCTCTCTCGCTCTATCTCTCTCCGATTCTTTTTTTTTTCGACGGCCGGAATCAGTTCCGGCGATCCCGTGCTTCCCTCCTCTCCGGCTTTGAGTAAGTATTGTTAATTTGTGGATTTTTGCTTGGCTTAACATAATACTTGATGTTTGATTTTAAGATTTCATTATCGAGTTCGTTTTCAGATTCAATTAAACGGATTAAGGAAAAGGTTACTGGGTGTTTATGTTGTGGGAAAGAGTTTGGTTTTAATTTGTTATATAAAATATGGAATAGGATTGTTAACCGATTTTGTTTCGAGATTAGATTGTTGAGTCGACTTGTCAAACCCGAGTTCGAGTCCCACGTTAAAACCGATTTTGTGTTATCATTGTTATAACTCATGTAATCAATAAAACTATTTAAATATATAAACTTATTATTTTTAACGATTATTATTATTATTATACTTATCAACAACACTTTAATAAATACTAAGATTACTATTCTTTAACTATTATTATTAATATTATACTATATTAGTATTACTAATAATAATTATTGTTACTATTACTATCATCATTATCTTATATATATATATATATATATATATATATATATATATATTCATAACATGTTCTAAAACTATTATTATCATTACTATCCTTATCATTTAAAATATCATCATAAGCCTTATCATCAACTCATTTGTTTATAAAACCGAACTCTTGATTTAAATCTGTCTTGTTTCTTTTAATATTGGTTTAGCAATTTAAAAGCCCAATAAAATAATATTATTTTATTTTAATTATTAATTAAGTATGAGTCCCTAATCATTAATAAATTAACCGGTAACCTGACTAACAACCGAACCACTCATTAAGGATTTCATTTACGATTTCAACGATAGTTTCATTATGGTTTCAAGTTCATTAATATATATTATATTATTTATTTTAGTTAAGGTGTTTATCGTTTCAAGTCGGATCTGTTCGTTTACCGTTCGATCTTCATTCATTTATTAATTATTTCTCGATTCGTCAATCGATGTGAGTATTTTCATACCCCTTTTTTCCATCTTCCGTTTTGGGGTGACATTTCATACTTATCAAACTAAATGCTTTATTTACTTGAATCTTTAAACCCACAAACGTGATTGTATACTTTACTTAAATAAATGCTCGATTTGGTGTTATATGCTTACATGCTTAAATGTTTATTGCTTTGGCGAGTAGCCACACTTGAATGCTAAACTTTGAATGCTAAGGCAGGTTGGCCTCACAAAATCCGATCTATTTGGTATCCCCTTATAGACGGTATCGCGATCCGAATCGAAATCCCGAATCCATTGGGTATTCTCTTATGGAGGGTGTCGTTAATGTATTCTTATTAACGATAATTATTTAGCATAAGGCGGGTAGCCTCATGGACACTATGATCCGGGTATACTTGGTTATTACCATTTAGAAAGGGTCTGAACTATTTATCTTTTGCATATCTAAATTGTTGCTATTATTTATTGTTTTGCATACAAGTTTTGTGGCTTTTTATTACTATATACTTATATGCTCAAACTTATGAATTGCTCACCAACCTTTGTGTTGACAAACTTTATTTTATGAAATGTTACAGGTTTGACTTTTGTTGATTCGATGACTTGACGAAAAACGTTACCAAGACCATTAGGGTATTCGTAAAACGAACAATATAAATGTTACTTGTATTCAATTTGTTGGTGTGAACGAGATGTGTTGATTATTGATTTATGAAATAAACGAGTTGATTAAATATTGTCACTTTAAATAATGTCTTGTGTATTTGTCCAATCACTTTGCACCATGGCATGTTCCGCCGTCTTTGGTCGGGGTGTGACATGATGAAATGATTAAAACACACTAAATGATTAAAAGGATCAATCATGATATGGTCGATTCATGTGTTTCCATGGCAAACTATTAAAATGCGATAAGATAAAAATAGAATTACCACGATTGATGTCACACCTCAAATATAACCTTTCAAAGATTAAACACATTTTCCAACAACATATTAATCATGAAATCTGCAAGTATTGAGCTCGAAGAAAATTCAAATGCGAAATCCCAAAGAACAAGATCAGTGAATGCAAAACGAAGTATGCTAAAGGAGTAAAAGGCCATTCGATTACTTACGATTTTTAAAACAAAGATTGAAATATTTACGAAGTTGAAGTTGAACTTGAATAAAATTGAAACGTGAAGTGGCAACCGGCGATGCACATAATCAGGAAATGTAAAATGAAGTATGCTAAAAGAGTAAAAGGCCGGTGAATAACGTCTTTACGATTTTCCAAACAAAGTTTATATAGAAAAATCATGTTTATAAAGCCTATTCTTACAATTTCAAGTGATTAATTAATTGTAAGATTGAAATGTTTACAAAATATATGGAACATGTTTATAGAATGTGAACATACACAAAAGAAACAAAGACTTGAAAATTTCTTTTTAAAATATGAAGTTTTATTATAAAAAAAGAAAAATCTCAAAAATTCCATGTCATTGAGAGAGATTTCGTTTATGTCCTCACAATTCGTTTGAATAACCTGTTTATAGACTCGTCAGGGACAACTTGTTTTTTGGTTAAACCTGTCTGGGACGACATGTTTGTTCGCCAAACTCGTATGGGATGACTTGCTTGAGGCCAACTAACATTATTTGATCGGACGACAAACATGTCGTGTGAGTAGGAAAAACGACGACGACATGTTTTACAGCGACACTCTTAAAACTTTTGATTTGTGTGGCACAAATGGAACATCTCTATAATAACATAAAATAAACATTTTAAGAATTTTTCTCTTATAAAAAAGTAGTAATAATAATGGATTTTTATTTTTTCGGTCAGTTAGTCAATATGCTTTATGGTATTTATTTATAGAGGAACTGAGTCCCGAACAATATTCTGTTTTGCAGAAAAACAAAATTCGATTGCTAGGTTTTTGATTCAGATCGACAAAGATGACCGGAGGCGCTGCTGCACTTAATAAGTTGGTGAAGCCGAAAGCTCGTCCACAAGCCGCCGATGTCCAGGCCGCCGCCGCTTGGGGAGTCGCCGCTTTCACCACCGCCGTTTGGATCGTTCAGGTTTTGTTTTGGTTTCTTATTGATTAATTAATTAATAATCGTAACGCTTTAGATCTGGATCTTGATTTAATATTCCAGATAGATAAATATATTGACTTTTTCTACGGATACGTTAATGTTATGTAAATCGATATCTGTAAACGATTCGAACAGGCCTAGTTTTCAGATTCGAACAGGCCTTGTTCATGTTTGCCCGTGAATCCTCTTTCTTGTTCGTCTTTGCTGATTAAGGAAGGAAATGAATTTGTTTGTGAGCGGTTGGTTGGTTCACCAACACAAACAATGTTTGTTTTATTCCCTTTGGCTAACTCAAATATGTATGTCTTTGATGAACAAACCGACATGGTCTCTGTTCTATTTGTTTGCATCTATATAAAAACAGTTTCATTTCTTAACAAGGTGTATGTTTTTCGCTGTGGGTGTTATGAATCTAATGATTAATTAAGTTGTAGACATGTAGCTTACTTATCTGTTTAATAAACTTAATTTACAAATGGAAATCTATTTCATTTATTGGTTTGGCGTTTTGATTTTGATTTCGTACAAACTTTAAATGACTTTATTTGTGACTAAGTGTGAGCCTAAGTATTTGAACAAGAACGAGCATAATCTTGTATTCTTTCTCACACAAGTTTTAAAATGGTTATTTAAGCTGATCTTAAACTTCTGGTGAGCAGAAAAACTAATTAATTGAACTGTGATGTATTGAATCAACAAAACTGAACTGGACAAAATTACCGATGGTTTGGCTACCCTTAGTGTCATAAACTAAACATGGTTTTCTTTTTTTTTTGGAATATTTAACATTAAGTCCAAGAATCTAGACTCAAATATGTATTGAATTTTTTTTTGTCAAAGCCTAAATTCATATTAAAAGAAACTTATGTAAGACACCCAAAAATGAAGCCTAAAAAACTGAAATGAACTGAATCGATGATCGATTATACATTATCGGTAACCAAAATTATTTTATGAGGTAATACCAATCCAAACCATGCACACCTCTGCTTCTCCCTTTCATTAATTTGTCGGTTGGTGTTTGATTACTTTTTGATGAGAAACCGTTGATTTTATCTGATCATTGTTTCTGTCAAATGCTTACTACGTTGTTAACAAATATATATAACCAGTGTGTTTTTTGTGGATTGCAGCCATTTGATTGGGTGAGGAAGACCTTCTTTGAGAAGCCAACTCCAGAAAATTGAATAGATTCATTCATTCTCTAATGGCTGGCCCAAAGATTTCTTTGTGCTGATGAGAGCTGTAGGCTGCTTTTGATTTGAAATTTGAATAATGTAAAACTACAATATTTTGTGGTGCTTTGAAAAGCTATTCCATTGTTTTTGTCACTGTTATTGCTTCTGTTAATCTGCACCTAATAACACCAAATTAGAAAATTGTGTGACAAAAAAAGTGTATCTTGATGGGTCGGCTACTAGCCCTCAGTTTCTTTGATAGCCTCATCGCGTTGTCGTTTAAGTATATAACCACTCCAAGGCCTGTCTGAAAGAAACCAGCAGGTAAGCCGAGTTTCATTTTTCGTTTTCTTTTCTTTTTTCGGTGCTGTAAAAAACCAGTGTTCATGACTATATTATTTCTTGTGGTGACCAAGAAATGATCAAACTTTCTAAAACAACATTAAACCTGTATTATCAAGATCAACGAAGATATCACAGATTGTTTGGTTTTCTTTGAATGGTTAATAGAGCAACGATAACGATACTTTCGGTCTGCCACTAATAATGGTGGACCTTTCACTCTTCTCATGACACTTGACTATGCTGATTTTTTATGTTACAGCAGAAGCCGAACACTTGAACGGGTTAGTATGTTTTTCTTCTGAGAAACAGATTTCGGATGACCATTACGCTCATTTAAACTTTCGTTGTTAACCCTAGCACGCGTAAGATTTTTAAACTTCAACCTGAACCTTTCATAAAAGGAAAGGTTCTTATCAGTTACTTGTTTGGGTTCGATGAGTCCAGAAACGAACATAAAATTTTGCACATCAGGAATCTTCTTAAACTTAAACCTACTAGAGTAAATATTATGATTTTCTCTGTCAAATCATTCATGGAGAACGGTCGATGTGGAACCTTCTCATGCGGATTTTAGTTGGGATCGTTTGGAAAGTGACTATGTCTATAGTCTTTTGTGTCAATAGTGTGGTACATCATTTGCTTAAAGACACGCTTGACATTTTGGCGCTTGACCTGAGAACCGAGACGATTTCGTTGATTAAAACTCTAGATGTTGTGCCTCATCCTCATGATGGTGTGTTGGAAGATGGTCCTTTCATTGTAAAAACCAATGGCTGTATAGGAGTTGTTTGTCATTATCATGTGGTGGAAAATAAGGAAATGCATATATGGATATTACAAGACTAAGAAAACCGTATTTGGGTCGAGGAAATCATTACGTTCCCCAAGTCTTTGATCGAGCTAGATCTCCCTTTCTCTATAGGTGCCATTGATACGAACGAGATTATCTTATCCACAAATAGCAAGTTGACTAGTGATGTGATAAGTGTGCCTGTCTATAACAACAAGAGGAAATGTGTGAAATCGTTACAATTCACTCCGGGACATCAATTTCCTTTGTCAGAAACATTATTGTTCGATCAGGTCATGTGTTATGTTGAAAGCATGCTGCCTTTATAGGAAACATGACAACACTTGATGATCCAATACAAGTTCTTCCACGGGCAAATGTTGGTTCTCTCATCTTACTTTGCATTTCAGGTTTTCACTGTGTTTGATGTATGCTCTTACGGGGTTTTCGCTATTGTATGATGTTTCTTTTTTTATTTTTTGTTTTTCAACCCTTTGGATTTTGTGTTTCTAAACAAGTTTCACTCTTTAACTGTTTGAAAGTGTGTTATTTTCTAAAAGGATTCTTGTATACTTTTCTACAAAAATCAGAAATATGCGCTGTTGCTCATTAAAACTAATCCATTCTCTCAAACAAGAACTAAACTAGTTTAAGCTCGTTTGCCATTTAATAAAAGAAGTAATTATATCTATAGTTATATACATCATAAAAATTATCACTACACTGCTTTTAAATAGTTTGATGTATGTTATTATGGAGCTGCAGCTGTTATATAGCGCCATAGAATCTTGTTTTGATTAACTGTTTTTAAATTATGTTATGTTTTGAAAGAATAAAAAAAAATTTATTTATGCAGTATAAAAGCTAGCTCAGTTATAATACCCTACCAAACAACAGGAGAATTTTTAAAAACTCAGAAATCTGTAGTGAAAATACATAGGCTACCTGATCTTTGTTCAGGTTTTGGCGCTGAATTGACATGAATATGCACTAGCTTTTATTCACTTTAACTGTACGTAACCAAACGGCCTTTAAACCACCAATTTCGCTTTGGCTGTAATAATAATCAATTTTACAAATGCCAAAAGTTTGTATATACTTAAATCTAATGTAGAAGACATACCCAAAGCAGGGCAATATGCCGATATATTTCCATCTCAGTTCACGGGTTGGAGCCAACCCGTGTATCAAAGGGGTCCAGTTCTCGGTTCTGCACATTGAAACTATTCTGTTTTGGTCTGGGTCTGGGTAAGTGCATAACCTGCCCCAACCTGTAAATTGGTATGTGTTTTAAATTTGTTATATAACTTAGTGATTTTAGGAGAGCTTTCCAATAGTCGGTACTGTGTATGTGCTTTGTTTTCTTAGGTTTTTGTCGGTTTGGTTAAGGTTTTTGTGTTTTGCACATTAACGGTTCCTTGGTCTGGGTATTGGATCGATAATCGCCTATAGTTTTGTTTGTTGTGTTTACAAAGTCTCATTTTTAAGACCGAATCCAACTTGAGGCCCTTGAGCCGAGTCCAAATCTGTTGAAAATGGTAGAGGTTAATTTTCAATCAGTTCTGATTATTTTTATTAATCTCATATATTAAAATAACTACAATTCATGTTATCAAAATTCTTCCGCCTTGGCCAAGTTATTCGCTTTATCTGCAGTAATCATATACTTCTCATTCCATAGCATCCTCACATGCGATTCACCATGTGGTCGAATCGATGGACCTTGTTTTCAGCTGCGATAGAAATCCAGTTAGATTTTTACATGGTGAATCGATGGACCTTGTTTTCAGCTGCGATAGAAATCCAGTTAGATTTTTAACTATTCGATTTTCAACAAGAACATTCCGAATTGAAATAGATGGAGGAAGAAAATGGAAGAAAGAATAACCGCCACACGTCACCTAAGATAGAATATAATTGTCAACCTTAACTAATTGTGATTAACAGACTTTATTACAAAATTGAGTACTTAGACTATGTCATGTGCTGGTTAGTTGTATCTACATTCTAGCTGGAATCGATGATATCAGGAGAATACATGTTAAAGAAAACAAAACGGTATACGTTGTAGTTAAGACTCATGAAATTGGTGGAAAAAAAGTAAGCAAAAGCGAAGCCACTAAGAGTAATATCCAAAAAAACCTTGTTTTGAAGTTGACCATCTTGTTTAAATACCCAGTTTCAATACGTTATAAAACGCTTTGCTTTCATGACTGGAAAACTGTGACACAGTTATCAATCTGATTCAGACTGTTAAACAAAACAGCTCACGTTGGACACAGTTTGTTTACTGTTTTACGCAAAAGCAACACAAAACAAACTGTGATTGCCTGAAGGTTTAGTTGTCATCATAGAAGTTCAACAAGATTTAAACCAACAAGCAAAATTAATAATGCATAAACAGAGCAGAATCAAATATAAGGTCGTCTGATTTTCTTCCCATGTCAAAAATTAAAACATCAACATCCCACTTGCAATAACAAGCAAACAAACACAATAATTCAAAAGAACAAAACGACATTAAACTCTTCCTTCAACCTAAGTGCTGGCAGCAGCAGCTCCTTTGCTCCTTGGGGTTGCTTGAGTGCCTGTTTAAATAATGCAACAATACATTATCCTCGGAGGCATATTAATAACTTGACACAAGTTGAAATAAGATCAGAAAAGGTTTACCTTCTCTAAAACCACTCTTGAACCTGCGAGGTACGTTACGAAGGTACCTCATTCTACCGGTTCCAGTAGTCTTCCTTCTAATTGCCTTCTGACTTCAGTTGTCTTAAGAATAAATAAAAAGTAGAATTGAAATTATAAAGAGTTGATGAGACACATACTTTTGTTTAGTGATAAAACTTGTCTACTAAGGAATCAATAAATAGAATGTGAGCATATAAATCAACAAATACTAGATCTTTATTAGTAATGACCTAACCAAAATCCTAAAATTCAATCTAAAAAAAACATACATACATACATTAGGTAAAAAGAAAGAAAGAAAGAAAGAAAGACAGACGAGCTTACATTTCCTGACACGTGCGGCAGGATAAGCGCAAGCAGAGCATCGGCTCTTCTGCAAGTGAAAGCTGCGGCGGCCACACCTCACACAGAGAGTGTGTGTCTTGTTCCTCCTCTTTCCGAAACTACCAGTACCCTTACCCTGCACCAATTATTATTATTATTATTATTATTATTATTATTATTCAATCCAACACTGTATACATATATATCAAATAATAATCAAACAATGGATGGATTATCAAAGTACCATCTCTCACGAAAACGAAAACCCTTGCGATGTGAGAGAGAGAGAGAGAGAGAGAGAGAGAGCTGCTTGAATATGTTTAGGGTTATTATATGCTGGGGTTAGGGTTTTCAGTTGATGGTTCAATAGCCCAGTAACCTTTGGGCTTCGTTTGGCCCACCCTGTCTTATGCTTGTGCATAAATCGCATTTCCAAATACCCGGTTCCGGGTATAACTAGGATTTGGAAAATCAGGTACTTGTCATACTCTTGGGTTTGAGTCAGGTATAGAACATGGTATTTGAATACCTTATTTTCGGCTGTTGAAAAAATATATATTATTTTCGGGTATAGGTTTGGTATTTTAAGGGATTGCACTATTTTAGTGTGTTTTTCGAGTACAGATCGGGTATATAAAATATATAAAAAAACTCGGTTTCGGTTTTTGGGTATTACCGGTACAAATCGGGTACAAGTTTTAGTACTAAAATGCGTACCATAACTGTACTCTCCGGGTAGAGCCGGATACGTGCCTAGGTACTAAAAATCCGGGTATAAAAAACCATGTTCCAGATTTCTTTCGAGTTCCGTTCTAGGTTTAGGTTTTTTTGTGCACCTCTAGTTATAGTTTTATTATGGAGATGTAAATATTATTATTTTTTTCAAATACAAACACTAGTGATTTTCGAGTAATAAAATTAAACGAGTCTGCAAATAACACATAACCTAATGGTTTAATGATATGATGTTCGGTCATTCAAAATATAAGTGATGAGTTCAAATATTTAGAAATACAATATTATAGGGATTTTGAATGAAAATAAATTAGTTGTTCAAAAAACAAAATAAAGCAAAATGAGTCTAATTTACAAGCTAGTAAATGAATATGTTTAGGGTTATTTTTGCGTTTAAGGTAAATGATACCTTAGAATGCTATGATAGTGTGCGCATGTGTATATTTTGGAGATTAAATTAAATAAATAAGAAAATAAATATATAAATGTAATGAACAATCAAGTAGGGTAACACGTATAAGGACCCTAAAGCAAAACTATACTAGGCTGTTACGTCTAACCGTCTATCCTATAGTCTTGGCTCTGATACCAATTTGTCACATCCCGACCAAAAGCGGTGGAACATGCCGGGGTGCAATGGATTGCCCATGAACACAAGACACTATTAAAGTGACAATATTCAAACAACTCATTCATTTCATTACATCAACCAAATAATACAAACTTGTTCATACAAATAACCGAATAAATAGTCAAACAGATAATTGTTTATTTATATCTAATAACCTAAACAGTCACAAGATAATAGTTGTTCAAGTCTCCAAATCAACCAAATAATAAACCTGTAACATTGCATAAAATAAACTTTGTCAACACGAATGTTGGTGAGCAATTTTCATAGTTTTGAACAATAAGTATATAATTGATGAAATCCACAACTCGTATATGGAACAATAAATAATAGCAACAATTTAGATATGCAAATAGTAAGTAGTTTGAGACATCTTTCTATATGGTAACAGCCAAATATACTCGGATAATAGTTGCCCTATGCTACTAGCACGAGACTAAAGTAGTTAGGGGTGCGTATAATCATACTTAATAGTTTCATAGAGGCCAACCCGCCTAAAGCAATAAACATATAGCATGTAATCAACGGGGGATGAAAAAGTACTCACGTTAACTAAGTAACTTGAAAGATTGATTCGTGAATAATCGGAGATCGGTTTAACGAGCAAGACGTAGATTAAACGGGTCTTAAGTTAGTAGGTAGTCTTGAAAAGGTTTAAAGTAAAATATATGACAAGTAAAGTAAATAAATAAACAAACTTTAGGGCTTAAAATGTAAGTATTGGAGAAATTAAAGAAATGTTTCTTGAAAAATAAGTTTACCCGAAACCGGGTCTTGGTATTTCATTCATTAATATTACTCAACCTATGTTAAGTAACAATGTGGATTATAATGCACTATTGCAAGACCCTTTGTTATATAAATACCAAAAGGAGGTTTTTAATCGAGTGTTCGGATTTGTCGATTCGGGTCTTAATAATTAACCAAACTCAAAGTCAACTTTCCAAAGTGATAAATGTTATAAGATAACTCAATGAAAATCAAAAGACTTAACCAAGTATATAGTTCTATTTTGAAGAACCTTTAACGTTTGTTAAGCGAATATTTGGTTTTTACCGGTCCAAACTTGTTATAAGATCAAGTTGGATTCCGACACACCAAGTATGTTGAGAAAATAATTTAAAATTATCTTAAAATTTAATCTTGACGAAAAGATGAGTTTCGGTGGCCCAAAACGCACTTGTGTGTCTTAAGCGAGTGAACTCGGTATAGTTCGGCTTTGGTTCGATCCTTGTCACACCCCGACCAAAGGCGGCGGAACATGCCGGGGTGCAACGTGATTAGACAAATACACAAGACGGTAAACAAACAATATTTAATCAACTCATTTTATTTCATAAATCAATAAACAACACATAACTTGTTCATACAAAAACAAATTGAATACAAGTAGACAATTATCTATTGTTCATTTTGCTAATATCCTAATAGTCTTGGTAACGTTTTTCGTCAAGTCCTCAAGTCAACAAAAGTAAAACCTGCAACATTGCATAAAATAAAGTTTGTCAACACAAAGGTTGGTGAGCAAATTCATAGTTTTTGAACAATATGTATTTAATAGGAAATGTCCACAATCTTGTATACGAAACAATAAATAATAGCAATAATTTGGATAACGAAACAAGTAATAGTTACCGTTAATAAGAACACATTAATGACACCTTGCTATAAGGGGTTGTCATATAGACTAGGATTTATATAGTTACCGTTAATAAGAATACATTAACGACACCTTGCTATAAGGGGTTGCCAAATTACACTAGGATTTATATAGTTACCGTTAATAAGAATACATTAACGACACCTTGCTATAAGGGGTTGCCAAATAGACTAGGATTTATAGTTCAACCAACTAAAAGCGGTAAACACATAAGCATATAAGCATGTAAGCATAGAACACCAAATTGAGCATTTATTTAAGTAAAGTATACAATAAAGTTTGTGGTTTAAGACTCAATATAAAACATTTAGTTTGAATAAGTATGCAATATCACCCCCAAAACGAAAGATGGAAAACGGAGTATGAAAGTACTCACGTTCAAGTAACAAACTTGATTCGGTAATATGACGAGTAACCGGAAGGATGAGGTTTAACGAGCAATGTCTAGATGAAAGGAAGTCTTGTATTATAAGGGTTGTCTAGGATGTCTTTAAATAATATAAATGATAAGAAAAGCAACAATTTAAATTATAAGGTTTAAAATTTTAGCTTTTAAGAAAAAAAACATAATAATAGTTTTTAAAAATATAAGTTTGCTCGAAACCAGGTTAAAGTATCTAGACTTAATATTTACTCAACCTAGTTAAATAATAAGGCGGGTAAAAATGCAAGAATGCAAGTCCCTTTATAATATAGATACTAAAACGGGTTTTAACGAATGTTTCGGGTTGTTGGTTTGGGTCTTGATAATTGGTCAAACCCAAAGTCAACTTTCCAAAATAATGAATGTTATGAGATAACTCAATAAAATTTAATAAGACTTAACCAAGTATGTAGTTCTATTGTTTTAGAACTAACAACGTCCGTTAAGCGAGTGTTCGATTTTGTCGGTCCAAACTTTGTTATAAGATCAGGTTTGTCACACCCTCAAAATCCACTAACGGAGTTTTACCGTCAGAGGGCGTGAACTAACAGGATCGGAATCATTAGTTATAATCAAACCATAAGTAAAGTTTTCAAAACACGAAAACATTTAAGTGTAAATAAGTGCGGAAGCGTAAAACCATAAACCAAGTGTTGCGTCACGCAGGACGACTTAAAAACCCAATTAATAACAGTTTAAAAACAAGTTTGCATAAATAATAGCGCTCAAAGTAATGCATGATCCTATACCGCGCGCCCGTCTCGGCTACCTGAGAATAACATACTAAAAGTGTCAACACGGGGTTGGTGAGTTCACAAGTTTATATATATAAATAAAGCGTTTGTGTTTGCGTTTTGCGTTACCAGATAATGTTAATTCAATTATATATCTATAGGTAGCTAGCCTATAAAGCAAGTATTGCTAAGTGTTCGACACCGAAGCTGACTGTTTATCATTTGTCTTGCCACCAGGTCTATCCCGACCATGGTAATGTGTTAGCGTTGGGTCTATCCAGATTACACCCACTCGACCTCCAGTCGAGTTTAGCGTTGGGTGGGGTTTGTCAAACCCAGTAGTACTACTCAACAGTGACTCGCTATTATCCAATACTAAACGGTTCGATGTTATGAAGGACTTTAGTTGTTTCGTTTGCCAATTAGCCTTTACAAGTGATATATAATCTAATAACAAAATCTAAAAGCGTTTCGGAGTATGTATTCTCCCCCAAGTGAAAAAGCGTTTAAACGAGTTAAAAGGGGAACATGAAACTCACTGTTTGTGAAGAATTCAATAAAACAAGTCACCCAAGTGATGCGCGTCACAGAAAATCCTCACTAGCGTTCTAAAACAACAAATGAGATTTTCTAAATGTTGGAACTATTATCGAGTCTCTAGACTCGGCACATAACACTTATGCATAAGATACTTTTCGTGTTTCGTTTGTGAATTGTGTGTGACTCAACAAACACATTGGTGATACGTTACATGTATGAACAACTATTTACGTGTCAAGTATTAGTATTGTACATCACTAGCAATTATTCCCCACAAAGGCAATTTGGTCAAAAACATAGCAATTATCTAACAACAAGCACGTTTCATGTATTTTCATATAGTTCAGCAGCTAGTTCTATCAAGACAGATTTCTACTTGAAAGATTACTCTATTCAACAGATCATAACATATCAATTAATTCACCAAAAATCGTCACAAAAGCACACATGAGTTAGGTTTCCAGAACTATTTTTATTGTATTTTTATTCCACATAGTTTTCTCACAATGAACAAAACATTACAGTAAACTCACAACAGTCAAAATCATGCGCAACAGAATGTTATTTGTTATTACTGTTAAATGAAGAATCCAATTAATGCAAGACCAATTGAGTTAGGTTCTTAACTCAACATGTTAACTTCTAGAAGTGGAACCAACCCATTTGGTCTTGTAGTTCATGAGATATGATAATTACAAAACAGCCTAACAGCAGGCCTCACAATTCAGATTTGCACTTCAGTTTTGTAAAATAATAAAAGAACTTTTACTCGTCCAAAAATTACAAACTTGGACTTTATAGAAACTAGACTCAACATAGTACCCTGTAGTGTTAACAACCTCGACCAATTTCCACATTAACATTTAGTTACAGTTGTCTAAACATAACTTACAATCTGTCCAGTACCAGTTTTGACCTTTAATCACATTTAAATCGTTTGAGTAACCAAAACACCTCCAAATTAGGCGTGGTTGGGTTTTCTGGAAACTAGACTCGAACTACCTTCTAGACTCATAATTAATCCAGTTTGGTTTTATATTTAACCAGTTACACGTCGTTCAAGTTTAACTATCTCTGCTGTCAAAACTCAGCAAGCACACACAATCGTCTAACATGCATCCTAAGCATACGACATATCTCCAACATGCAATAAACATAATTATCCACAAGAATCAGTAGTAAACCCTTTATGGTTTACAAACAATCAATGTCCTAGCAATCTTTCACCGTTCAAAATCACATATGATCATCTAAATCAATAACCAAAGCATAATCAATCTTCATCTAATCCATACAAAGCATAAGAACACTTAATACATGATTTACAAAATTAGGGTTTCATGTTTATACCTTAAAAACGCAGAAACAACCAAGATGAAGGTGAGAGATGCTTAGAAATGAGTGTGGGATGCTCCGATTATGAAAAACAAGGTCAAAACGGGTGTGATATGGTGGTGGTGGTGGCTGCCGTCGCAAGATATAGGGGGGGGGGGTCCGATCGGGTTAGAGGAGGGAGAGAGAGAGAGTTAGGGTTTTTAATATTATTAATAATAATATGTTACACAAAGACCCCTCAACTTTTAAGTATTACTTTTCTAGCATAAAGTAACTTGTTTGCATCTTGAGTTAATGTTCTATATAATATTATCAAATAGCACATAAGCCTAACACATAATTATCAAATAATTATTGTTTGGATGTTTTTTGTTTATTCTCTGATGGTTTGCGTCAACTCGTTTGCGTTTCGGTGCAATCCCGAAAGACTACATATGTAGTGATTGTCAAGCGTCATTTAAAACCCTAGTTTAAATGTAATGAGATGTGCATTATAGATCAAGTGATCTTAAGTTTGAATTGACGGAGTTTGAATTAACGGAGTTAACCTGAAATTGACGAGTGTCACAAGGTTGGATTCAACATTCCAAGTACTTTAATAAAATATTTAAAATCAGTTCGTAAAGTATTTTTAAATAAATATACAAGTCTTGATAGCTAAAAACACACTCGTGTGTCTTAAGCGAGTGAAAATCGGTTTAGTTCGGGTTAGTTCGGTTTACATCTCACAATAAATTCATAGATGGTTTCCACATGCCCAAATATCAAAGAACTTGTATAATAATTTATAAATGACGAAACTTAAGTTTTATAACCAAAAAGTTAACAATAAAGTCTTAAAATGAAAGTTTGGTTTTCGGTTCGGATCTTGGTTTGGGTTAAGACCGAGGTAAGATTCTACAAACCCATAACCATAGAACTTATAAAAATGATTTTGGAAACTTAAATCTAACATAAAGCATGTTTAAACAATTATTTAACAAAAAACTAGTAAACAAAGTTCGGTTTACGGTCTAGAGCTATTTACGGTTAAACCGAGGCTAGACTCTTAAAACCCTTAACCATGGAACTTGTAAATATGACAAATAAACTAAAATGAGTAGAAGTTAGACATCGTTAGTATGTATAAACAAGTTATATAAGTTATATATATATATATATATATATATATATATCAAGAACACGAAGTCCTCCATGAAGCCTTGCCTTACAATGCCAGAAACTTAACCAACTGGACCCGGATAAGTAACTACTAAAGGTATCAAGGGGTGTATATTATATATATGTTGTGCCATATGATTTAAGTATTAATTAAGACTAAGTAAACTAAATAAAATTGCAAAACTAACTCAGTTTGACTTTGAAAGTCAAACTTAACATAAACAATGAAAACAACCTTAAAGATCAAAGAATTTGAGTGTGAAAATGATTTAGGAGCAGGGATTAATGTAGGAGATGGTTTTGTATTTATAGGACAAGGTTTGGAGGGTTAAACAAGAGGTTTGGAGGGTAAAAACCAGTTTTGAACAAAAGAACCAACAAGAAAACACAAAAAGCAACACCTGGTTTGATAGAGCTCGCACTGCGCGACGGCCATGGACTCCCCCGTCGCGTAGCACGGCGGATGGGTGGCTAGGATGTTTTTCAAACTTTCCAAAAATGACAAATTGGCCCCCGGAGTTCGTTTTAAGTGTTTTTAACGCGTTTTAAGGACCGAAAAGGATGTTTTCAAAACCCAACAAGTGTAAAACAATATTGTAACATAAAAACCATCATTTTGATTATGTCGAGGATTCCGGTTTACAAAACGGGTCGGTTTACATAATAAACAATTACAAAACGAAAATACTATTGACCAGAAATTGACGGATGTCACAGTCCTTGACTCGGAATGATACCGAGGATGGTTGCCACATACCCAGATACCATAGAACTATAAAAATGATTTTAGAAGTTATAATATTCAAATCTTACATAAACATGTTTAGTAACTATTTAAAACAAAACTAGTAAACAAGAGTTCGGTTTTGGTTTGGTTCTCAACTCGGGATAAAACCGAGGCTAGTGACTACATACCCAATACCATGAAACTCATTTAACATGAATTAGAAACTAACTACTTACAATTTAAACAAGACTAGTAAGCATTAAAGGGAATATAGTATAATCAAGTACTATAATGAATCCTCCATGTAGCCTTGCCTTGTAGCGTATCACCTCAACCGACCATGGCCAGAGAAGGGGAAAGCCGAAGGTAAACAAGGGGTGAGTATTATATATATGTTGTACAACAAGCTTCAAATACTATGCAACAAATTAGATTAACGAATGGTTCTTGTTAAACTAGTAAGAACCTTAAAGAGATGAAATTATGATCTTTGTTTAAGAGAGAAAGAAGTGAATGAACAAGTTGTAAATGAATGAGATAAGCTTGTTTATATAGGGTAATGGTCAAGGTTTATTTCTATGTTTTATTTCAAGACTTGCATGAGTTTTGATTGGTTAAACAAGTCAACAATGCAACAAAACAACAAAAAAAAAAAAAACGGATTTGTGACTGTAGGGCCCCTTAGCGCCGCGCTAAGGTCTCTACCCTTGACCTTAGCACGACGCTAAGATCGTGGATGGAAAAATCGGATTTTCATCTTTGGCAGTTTTAGTTCCTGAAGTTCATTTTGAGCGTTTTAGGGGCATTTAAAGGGTTGTAAAAGATATTTTGAGATCAGACAACCATAAAACAAATATGTAATATAAAATTCATCATTTTTTTTGTTATTGAAAGGTTCGGGATACAAAACGGGTCGGTTTTCATAATAAAAACAAATACAAATTAACCCGAAGATGGGGAATGTCACAACATGGCATAAAAAATGGTGTTTTTACCCTCCGGTAAGAATGATGCGTTCGTTTCATAGAATGGAATGGAATTACAACTGGAATTTGCATAAAATTTGTAATGAGAAGGAATTGGATTTGGAATCTGAACATTCCAATAGGAATTGAAATTTAAAAGAATTGAAATTCAATTTCATTTCTTATGTGTTCGTTTGACAAATGAATTGGAATCGGTTTTTTTTACAAGGATAACGACGGAAACATTTTAGATTTTTTTAGATTTTTTTTGTTTATATTTTGCGTCGTGATCTTTTTATTATTTTTTGAATTTTTTATGAGTTTTCTATTAAGATCAAAAACCCCTCAAAATTTATTCAAAAATAATAATAAAAAATTCATAATTCCAAATATAAATAAAAAACAAAAAAGTAAAAAAAACTAAAATATTTTATTCGTTTACTCGTTAAAAAAAACTTCGAGAAAAGATTTCAATTAATTTACTTGAATTCCTCTACATTTTGGAAGGATTTGAAATCCTTTGTTTAAAGGAATTTGAAGAAATTGAATTCTAGTTCTAATTCCAATTCTATGACAACGGACACACAAAATGAAATTAAGATTCCAATTTCAATGAAACGAACACGCCATCTCATGGGGTTTTAATTCCAATTCCTTCGAATTCCCACGACTTCTGTAAAACGAACGCGCCCTAATTATTTTCATATCCGGACTAATAGTTGAGGTATTTGAATCGATTGCATTGGTTTCAAAAATCAGTAAGGTTATATTTTAATTTAAAAATCAAACACATAAATATAGAGGTAGTTTAAAATAGAATATAACACTACACTATTTTTTTTTGTGTTGGTCTCTAGTTCAGACGGTTCAAATGCACACAACGGGTCAGTTATGTCTGATTCTCGGTCCAACTGGTCCGTAACTTAAAACACTTAAGTGATAGATAATCGTATAAGATCAAATATCATTTAATTCTAAAATAAAATTCAAATTGAAGTAAGTTTGGAGCTATAAACAAAACAAACTTTTACCAATCAATTTTAACTTGCTTTGTAAGTTTCTAATCTAGGGTTGAGCACGGTTTAGTTCGGTTCGGTTATTGGGTGAAACTCAAACCGAAACTGAAGCTATCGCTTATTTTAGAATACCAAACGACCGGTTTTTGGTTATTCGATTATTTTCGGTTTCAGTTTCGATTATTTTTGGTTTTTTTCTTATTGTGAGTATACATTAAAAAAATAATTCAAAAAAATAGGGTACCTCATATATATTGAATTCAAAATACAAAAATAAGCGCGTGTTACGTGGAACTAATCAAATACAAAGTTGTTTTAGTATTAGATTTTAAAATTAACAAAGTGCTTAGATAAAAAAACACTAAAAGTTTGGTATGAATATTCGTTCATCTTCAAAGTTTAGACCCAATATTCATTATCTTCATCACCGTCAATGGTAGATTCTTTTGGTGTTTTGTCTCCGGTCATAACATCTAAAAAAACACGTAGAAAATATAGGTTCGATTAATCGGTTCGGTTTTTTTCGGTTTTTATAAAATGGGTAACCAAACCTAACCCAAAAATCGGTTTTTCAAAAAACTAAAAAATTAACCGTCGGTTAATGTTTCGGTTCGGTTTTTTGGGTTATTCAATTTCGATTCGGTTAATTCGGTTTTCTGCTCACCCATATTCTAATCTCATCTACCTATACTATTAAAACAATTGAAATTGTGTCCACATGACCATTTCCTATGTTTTCAATTTTATCATTCACTTCTCTAATTTTCTAAACAATAAAATAAAACAAAAAGAATTAAAATTACTCCATAACCAATTACTAATACCATCTATTAATGTATCTATTAATTAATATTAATGTATTATATGCAATATATATGGAATATGGATAACCCACCGCTATACCATACCCGGTTTTCACACCCATACTATCGATTCTTTTGCATTCATAATATGGAAAAACTTTTAACCTAATCATTTAAATCAAGCATTCCCTCTTTCACGCCTCCATTATCCTCCACAGATCTGGCGCTTGATTTCATTGGATCCGGCAAATCAACCTTCCACATCGATGTTCCTGTTCAAGATTTGGAAGTTTACTCTTAGTGATGTCGTCCTATCCATGCCTGTCTTCACCATCGATCGACCTTACTTCGGCTCATTAAACCATCAGGTATTACATTGTATCTACTATTGTTATTTTGTAATAGAAACTTTTGGTATTTTTATTGAAAAGAAACTATTTATTATTTTTAAGATTTCATAATATTTTTTTCCCTCACACCAAGTCTTACACCAATTATCAGTTTTTTTTTTTTATTTTGATTTGTATGTTTAATTGATATTTGAACTATAGGATTTAACATAAAACAACCTCCTAGTGATTACAATTTAAATTTTAAATATATCATAATTGTGTCTATTTTAAAATGTACTGGAATTGATTCATATCAAAACAACCTAAGAAGTTATTACGGATTCATATTTATAGTAATCTTAATTGGGTCTAATTTTAAATGGATTTTAGATTAGATGGATGGGTATGGGAATTCATATTTCCAGGGCCGGCTCTAGGGGTGTGCGAGTCGCACCCCAGGCGGGGGCACGTAAGTTTCGGGGGCCCAAACCAGAGGCGGAACTACAGGCCGAGGAGGAGGGTCCGGTGACCCTCCGGCCGACCAAACACTTTAATAGAAGTATTTGACTCTGTGACTCTTTTGTTAGTTTGGACCCTTCATTAATAGGTTGAAAAGTTAAAGACGGGAGAGAAAAATTGTTAAGAAAACGTTCATTTTGATTTTTCCGATCACTGATGAAGGGAAGCGAAGACTTGCAGAACTACGAGTGGGATAACAAAAGATGATGATGATTTCAGTAAAATCCAATATTTAATTCATTTATATTTTTTAAACCTTTTAATAATATAATGTAATCAATTAATACCTTTTAATAGTGGCTTGCAACTAACATAAAATTTAATTAATTTTATTAATTAATTAGTGAACTTTTACATGAAATTAAGTTAACATATACCGAGTATAAGATTTTGTTTATCATATAAATAGTTATATTTACATATTAGTTTATTTGATTTAGTATTTAATCATGTTTTTCTTTTCTTTTTTTTACAATATGAAAAAGTAACAATCGTTCACGTGTTTATACTACTTTGATGGGTAAAAGAAATTACGCATCACAGTATATAAAAATTTTGTATTGACCTCCTGGTCATAAAACCTTGGTTCCACCACTAGCCCAAACCTTTTATACATATATGATATATAAAATTTTTTGAGTCAAACGACATCTTAATTGGTCGAATCGGTCGTTAATTTTTGTGTTTAAAAGTCATTGAAAAAATAGGTTCACCAGATAGCTTTGCCGGAAAGTTTTGGTGGAATTACCATCATTCGTTATTCGTTAAGGCCTACGGGATAGCTTAGCTTATATATTTCATTACTCGTTAAGGCCTACGGGCCTTTTTGTTTCGGCTCGGCCGAGGTATTTAAATCCTTGAAGACGCCCCTGCATATTTCATTAATCATACGAGTTACTATGAATAAAAATAAATATCAATTATAATTTAATTAATATGATTAATTAGTCCACAGTTATTTAAAAATCCCAAATTTTATGCTCTAAATTTACTATATTTATACATTCCTTTGTTATGGAACAATCCAAAAATTCATACACATTCTCTTTCTCTATATACACTCTCATCCGCACACTCAAATTCTCACACCTTCTCACTGCCTTAATCAAAATCTTATTTCTTTATTTGCAACGTTTATAATTTTGTTTCTACTTATATATTTTAGTATTTTTTATTTGTTTCGTTCAAAGTATAATTATGCATTATTCAATGTTTAATCGTGCATTTAGTTTGAATTTTTCTCAAACAGGAAGATGGAACCATCAAACATTACGATGTTCAACCAGTTGGAGGTGACTACCAACTATTGTGTCCTCAAGGTTCGTATATTGAAACTATGGCGTCTCAAGGACAACAACAAACCCGGAGAAGATTGGTCCATAGAGATGATTTTCAAGATGAAATGGTATTCTTATATACAAATATAATTCTTATATAAAAATACTTAATTTAGCATAATCCATTTTTTTTATTTTTATTACTCATTACACATTGTAATAATTTGTTAACACTAATGTGGAGGTAAGATTTTAATATATAATAAGTCAATAACATTTTTGTGTAAAATATATATGTTTGGCCAATCTTTACATTTGGCCAATCGACCGATTAAATGTCCTTTATGTCTTTTGTGTCTGCCATGTTTACTGCTGAGTTTTTTTATCATCTGTCTTTTGTGTTTCATTTTAAAAAAAAACATCATATTTTTGATAAATAAATGTAAAAGGCAATTAGTTTTTGCTGATTAAGCATCTGTCTCCATGTTTGAGGATAGATAATGAAGTGTATAAGTACACAAAGTTAAGCTTACATATAATGTCTCACCTTTCTTTTGTTATTGCTTTTAAATACCAAAAATGATTTCCGATTGTGTGTACTTATAATCATTTCCTTAACTGTTTACTGAAGCTTTGTCATACCCCGATCAAAGGCGGAACATGCCGAAACGATTGCCCATAAGCGCATGACACTAATTAAAGCGACAATATTTAACAAACTCATTTCATTTCACAACATAAAAAATGTCACATAACACTATTTATAAGATAGTCACAACAAAATATAACAAAATATAGCAAATCAAATATTGTTCATTTTTGCTATTATCCTAAAGGTGTCGATGACGTTTTTGTGATTCGTCAAATTCGGGTCTCGATTGTATTTGTTTTTGTATTCGTTTAACATGTAACCCGACCCGTTTTGTAATTCGACACTTATGATATAATCAAAATGATGGTTTTTATGTTATAATATTGTTTTACACATGTTGGGTCTTGAAAACATCCATTTCGGGCTTTAAAACGCGTAAAAATCACTTAAAACGAACTTCGGGGGCCAAAATGTCATTTTTGAAAGTTGCAAAATATTCCATCAGCTCTCCACGCCGCGTAGCGCAACGGGAGGCTCTTTGTGGTCGCGCGGCGCAGCCGGCTGCAGACCAGCTTGTCCCTCTTGTCTCCTTGCTTGTGTTATTGTCCAACGAATTTGATTTTTAACCATTAAACCTCTTGATTAACCCATTTAAGCTCTTCCTATAAATACCCAACCCTTTCCAACATAAATCCCTACTCATAACTCTTCTCTCACTCAAATTCAAAGATCATACAAGGTTATTTTCATGTTTTTGTCGGGTTTGACTTCCAAAGTCAAACTGTTGTAGTTTTACATTTTTGTTTGTTTATCTTAGTCTAAATTAATACTTGAATCATATGGCACAACATATATATATAATACACACCCCTTTTTACCTTTGGTAGTTACTTTTCTGGCCCCGGTCGGTTAAGTTTCAGGCCTCGTAAGGCAAGACTTCATGTAGGACTTTCATGGTCCTTGATATATATACACTTATATAACATGCTTGAACATATTAGTTATGTTTAACTTCTGCTCATTTTAGTTTGTTAGTCATATTTACAAGTTCCATGGCTAAGGGTTCTAAGAGTCTATGCTTCGGTTTAACCGTAAATAGCTCTTGACCGTAAACCGAACTTTTGTTTAATAGCTTTATTGTTAAATTTTTGGCTGTAAAACTTAAGTATATTCTTTTGTACATTATTATACAAATTCTTTGATACTAGGGCATGTGGAAACCATCTATGAACTTGTTGTGACATGGAAACCGAACCAATCCGATTTTTACTCGCTTAAGACTCACAAGTGTGTTTTTAGCTATCAAGACTTGTATATTTCTTTAAAAATAGTTTACAAACTGATTTTAATTATTTTCATAAGTACTTAGAAATGTTGAATCCAACTTGATCTTATAACAAAGTTTGGACCGACAAAACCGAACACTCGCTTAACCGTTTCGGTCATCTCAACACTACATGCCGATCCGCCCAACAAACCCAACCTAACCAACCAAGAACCACTTCCCAAAATCGATGTGCACCATACCCACCAAACCAACCCCAACAACCCCGAGCTTGCTTTAACTGTGGTGTTCCTAACCATTTCCGCAACAATTGCCCTCGCCTTGCCTTTGCTAACCAAGCCCAAACCATGACCGTTCCCTATTACCAAACCCAAGCCTACCAAGTCCAAACCTACCAACCCCAACTTCCTCAACTCAATGAACCACTCATCCAACCCATGCAAGCTATACAAGCCCCACCTCCTCCTCCACCTCAAGTAACCCAAGGAAACCATGACAATCAAGGGCGAGCTTTCATGATGAATGCAAATCAAGATCAAGTGGCAAATGATGTTGTGAACAGTATGCTTTTGGTGAACCATCATTTGGCTTCTATTTTATTTGATATAGGTGCGATAAAAGTTTTATTTTTTAAAATTTGAGTCGAAACTTGCTGTGCCTCGAACCAAGCTTTCCCGACCGTTTTCTGTTGAAGTCGCCAATGGAAATTATATTACCATCAATTCCATCGTCCGCAATTGTTCTCTCATCCTTGCTAATCATAAATTCTCCATCGATCTCATCCCGATGCAAATGGGAAGTTTCGATGTCATAGTAGGCATGGATTGGTTATCTTTGCACCGTGCCAAAGTCGTTTGCTTCGATAAGTTCATTCAGATTCCACTCGTCAACGGTAAAGTTCTTAAAGTCTTCGGAAAAGCAACATCTAGAAGGCTTAATTTCATGTTGTGCTCCCAATCGCAAGAATACTTACACCAAAAGTATGTTCCGTTTCTAGCTCTCGTGGTGACAAAAGACAAAAAGGAAAAAAAAATCCAAGATATTTCTATTGTTTGTGATTTCCTCGACGTGTTTTCCGATGATGTCTCTGGTCTTCTACCCGTTCGTCCTATTGAATTCCAAATCGATTTTGTGCCCGACGCAATGCCCGTGGCCAAGGCTCCTTATCGTTTAGCCCCGTCGGAAATGCAAGAATTATCGAACCAACTCGAAGAACTTTCCGATAAAGGTTTCATTCGTCCAAGCTTTTCTCCTTGAGGCGCTCCCGTTCTCTTCGTGAAAAGGAAGCATGGTTCGTTTCGTATGTGCATCGATTATCAAGAGCTTAACAAACTCACCATTAAAAATCGATATCCCTTGCCACGAATCGATGATCTTTTCGACCACCTTCAAGGCACAACTTGTTACTCAAAAATCGATCTTCGATCGGGTTATCATCAATTGCGCATTCGTGAAGAAGACATCCCAAAAAACCGCTTTCCATACTCGACATGGGCATTTCGAATTTTTGGTCATGCCCTTCGGGTTAACCAACGCACCTGCGGTATTTATGGATCTCATGAACCGCGTTTGCAAACCATTTCTTGATAAATTCGTTATTGTCTTTATTGATGACATTCTCATCTTTTCTAAGACCAAAGCCGAACAGAACATCATTTGCGTTCCATTCTCGAGCTCCTTAGAAATGAATGATTCTACGCCAAATTCTCCAAATGTGAATTTTGGCTGGAGGAAGTTCAATTTTTGGGACATATCATAAACGACAAAGGTATTCATGTTGATCCCGCTAAAATTGAGGCCTTTAAGGATTGGAAAACTCCAACGACTCCCACGGAAATTCGATCCTTCCTCAGTTTGGCCGGATATTATCGACGTTTCATTCGGAATTTTTCCAAGATCTCTTTGCCGCTTACCTCCCTCACTCATAAATGAAACCATTTGATTGGGGTTCGAAACAAGAGGAAGCTTTTCAAACTCTCAAGGACATGCTTTGCAATGCTCCCGTTTTAAACCTTCTCGATGGAAACAAAGATTTTGTTGTATTTTGCGATGCTTCTCATCAAGGCCTTGGTTGTGTTCTCATGCAACGAGGTCAAGTCATCGCTTACGCATCAAGGCAACTTAAGGTCAACGAGAAGAACTATACGACTCATGATATCGAACCTGGTTCCGCCGTTTTCGCTCTCAAAATCTGGAGACATTACCTTTACGGTACAAAATGTGTTGTGTTTACCGATCATAAAAGTCTTCAACATATTTTTGACCAAAAAGATTTCAACATGAGACAACGACGATGGGCCGAATTACTTAGTGATTACGATTGCGAAATTCGCTATCATCTCGGTAAAGCGAATGTTGTCGACGACGCCCTAAGTCGAAAGGTTAATGTTAAATCCGTTCTGCTTTTAAGCGTTGTTGTTCAAACCGATCTTCAAGCTCAGCGTACCTCCGTTGAAGAAGGTAACATGTACGACGAAATGTCATGTGGAGCCGAACTTCAACTCAAAACCAAACCCGATGGTCTTTTGTACTTCCTCAATCTTTTGCGGGTTCCCGATCGCGATGACCTTCGTTCTTGTATACTTGACGAAGCTCACAATTCGCGATATTCCGTCCATCCCGGTGCGAATAAGATGTATTTCGATCTACATGCTACCTTTTGGTGGCCGGGTATGAAAAATGACGTAGTGTTGTTTGTATCTAAATGTCTTACTTGCTCAAAAGTCAAAGCCGAACATCAAAGACCTTTTGGTCTACTCGAGCAACCACCGATTCCCGTTTAGAAATGGGAAAACATTGCTATGGACTTTATCACTAAATTACCCAACACCCAAAAAGGTAACGATAGCATTTGGGTGATCATTGATCGTTTAACCAAGTCTGCTCATTTCATTCCAATCCGCGAGAAGTATTCTGTCGAGCAGCTTACTCAAATCTATGTTTGGGAAATTGTGTGCCGACACGGTTTACCATTGTCTATCATCTCCGATCGCGATGCTCGTTTTACTTCTCATTTTTGGGGATCACTTCAAGAATCTTTGGGAACACGTCTCGATCTTAGCACCACTTATCATCCTCAAACGGACAGTCAATCCGAACGTACGATTCAAACACTTTAGGATACGCTACGAGTGTGTGTTCTTGATTTCGGTGGGAATTGGGATTCTCACATCCCTTTCATCGAGTTTTCGTATGACAACAATTATCATTCTACCATCGAGATGGCTCCTTTAAAAGCTCTTTGCGGTCGTAAATGTCGTTCTCCGATTAGTTGGAACGAAATCGGTGAAGCTCAAATCACGGGAATTGAAATGGTCCAAGAAGCCACCGACGTTATCGATAAAATCTGTAAACCTCCTAGCCGCTAGAAGTCGTCAAAAGAGTTATGCCGATAAACGGCGAAAACCGATTGAATTTAATGTTGACGACCTTGTCCTTCTAAAAGTATCTCCTTGGAAGGGGGTAGTCCATTTTGGAAATAAGGGTAAGATAGCTCCTCATTTCGTTGGTCCTTTCAAAATTCTTGAACATGTTGGGAAGGTAGCTTATCGACTCGAACTACCGCAAGAACTTGTCAGTGTTCATCCGACGTTTCATGTTTCGAATCTTAAAAAGTGCTTAGCCGAGGGTAATCTCCATATACCTCTCAACGAAGTACATGTCGATGAGTCGATGATTAAGGTTGAACGACCCTTTGAGATCATGGATCGCAACGAGAAGAAAACCAAGCATAGTCGTATTCGGTTAGTCAAAGTTCGATGGGAATCACGGCTTGGCGCGGAATTTACTTGGGAACGAGAAGACTCAATGAAATAGAAGTATCCACACTTGTTTGCATCTTCTTCTTCGTCTTAATTTCGGGACAAAATTTCTTAAAGGAGGGGATACTTTGACGTTCGTCAATTTCGGGTCTCGATTGTATTTGTTTTTGTATTCGTTGGACATGTAACCCAGCCCGTTTTGTAAACCAACACTTATGATATAATCAAAATGATGGTTTTTATGTTACAATATTGTTTTACACTTGTTGGGTCTTGAAAACATCCATTTCAGGCTTTAAAACGCGTAAAAATCACTTAAAACGAACTTCGGGGGCCAAAATTGTCACACCCCAACCTATGACGGAAATGTCGGGGCGTGATCTGGTTGTCACAGCTCTCAAGGTTACTATCATGCAACATTATAAGTTTCAATATCTATTAATAATTTCAAATAAAACAATTACAGTTAAGTACACCAAGTATAACAAAATTACAACAATGATTAATTAAGTTTGTATCCTAAAAAGCATCTCTACTTGATCTTCATCTTGTTAAACAACCAAGCTGATAACCTGCAAATGGTATAAAATATATTTTTGTCAACAACACATGTTGAGTGAGTAAAACACAGTTTAAGACACAACCTAATAGTATATATAATATATAAAGAAATATGCAAACTGTTCCTATGAGATAAACAGTTAAACCATAGTACATACACAAGCAATCAATCATAAAGAAAGGGCTAAACCGTTGCCATACGAATGGGAATTAGTTACCAAAAATGAGGTGTCGGTGAAACCATTGTCAATGCGTCAGACGCCAGCCACTACGACGGTCGTATGATCATACTAGAGTGAGAATATGTTGGACCTCTCCGACTGCAGTTCAAATAAAGTAAGTAAGCAAATAGCAAGTTAGGCATAAACTGATATACAAACAAGGATTAAACAGTTGCAGTTTTGAATACTAGATAATAAATAAATATGATACGATACGCATATGTCCCCAAAAAGGTTAAAAACAAGTAAAAAGGGGGAGTGGTTACTCACCTGATCGGATGAACAAAATAAAAATGATGATGTGAGAATAATGAACCCTTCGGGATACATCGACAAGGATTCATAGATAAATCGGATAATATAAGTTAATTATAAATGATTTAACATAATTTAATATTATGAGTTTTAACAAAAGAGATAACGCGTACAATATATTTGAGATATCAATGTTATTTGAGTTATGTTGTGATTGGAATGGTTATTGATTGAACGATTGAACTTTACGGTTATTATTAAGGTGAAATCATCGTTATTAGTTTAACTAAAAAACTATGAGTTGAAATAATTAAATGATCAATTAAATAATATTTAACTAAATGTAACGAAATTATAAACGTGTACATACATAAATATAACTCGAAATATATTAATTAACGTTAAGGCAAACGTTTAAATATATATTTGTCATACGATATATGTCTTGGACTATTTAACAAAAATCTAATTTTATTAATACATTTTAAAATACAATTGTTATAATTTTTTAAAGAATGATACATAAATACATTTTTATATATAAAATTAATGTAAACAAATTTATAAAGATGTTCAACGACAATAAAACACCAATAATGGTGTCGGGTTTTAAATAAGTTAGAGTTTATTGTCTATAATTCCAATACTTACATATATAAATATATAGACTTACATATATATAAATACACATGAAAACTTAACGAGATTAATTGATAAGAACGAGAATTTAAAAGTGTCGATTCACAAAAGAAAATATGTATTTGATATTTTTTTATTAATCATACATAAGTAATAAACCTTTAAGGCCTTTAAAAAAAATTAAAACAATAACCGCGTCCAGGGGGGCTCGAACTTGCGCCCCTGGACGGTTCACTGGTTAATACACACAACGCAACCAACTGCGCTAGCATGTCTTATGGTTTAAAGCTCAGAATAACAAAATACATACAGTAGCCTAGAAACAACCCTAAATCCTATGAATTCTAATTCGTGAATTGTTTCATCCGTTAATTGATCACTAAATAAATGTTAGGGTTAATGTTATACAGCTTACAACGATCAGTATGGTTATATTAATTACCTTAAACAGCGCTGAATTGAGGATCTAATTGGTGAACAAAAGGAAGGTGGGTACACGATAAAGAACTCAACATAACAACAACGATAACATAATCAATTGTAAGGGTTTAATTGGCGACGGTGAAAAGGTGATGTCTGCAGATCTAATTGGGTTTTAGTGGCCTCTATCTTGTATATCACGAATCCCCTATGACGGTTTGGTTATACTTAAAATACGCGTCGTAATTGATCAATCTAACATAATTAGTTGGGTCGGTGTGCCGATTATGGAATGGTTAACAATATGCATTAATCAATTTCCAAGTTTAGAGCGTGAATTAAGGCACAAGAAAGGATCCGGGTAACGATTTGGTCAAAACGGATTGAATATGGGTTTGGGTAAATGGGTAAGGGAAACATAAAATATTAATATATCATGTTTGCATTTTAGTCACTGAAGTTAATGAGTGGATACAAAGAGGGTTAAAACTTGTGTTTAGGGTGAAATATGTTCATGTCAAAGTAATTTTGATAACTTAAATACATTTATATAATTAACAAAATAATAAAATATTAATGTCTCGATACACGCGATGCTTCGTTAATTAAACCCGATAACTATGACTGGTCGGATATTGATATAAATAATATAAACGAAAACCCGAGTTGTTACAAAAATGTCATTTTTGAAAGTTGCAAAATATTCCATCAGCTCTCCACGCCGCGTAGCACGACGGCGAGACCATTTGTGCTCGCGCGGCGCGGCCGGCTGCAGACCAGCTTATCCCTCTTGTCTCCTTGCTTGTGTTATTGTCCAACGAATCCGATTTTTAACTATTAAACCTCTTGATTAACCCATTTAAGCTCTTCCTATAAATATCCAACCCTTTACAACATAAATCCCTGCTCATAAACTCTTCCCTCACTCAAATTCAAAGATCATACAAGGTTATTTTCATGTTTTTGTCGGGTTTGACTTCCAAAGTCAAACTGTTGTAGTTTTACATTGTTGTTTGTTTATCTTAGTCTAAATTAATACTTGAATCATATGGCACAACATATACACACACACACACACACACACACACACACACATATATATATATATATATATATATATATATATAGATTAAGGTTAAAATAAGAAGTAAAAGTATCCTAAGAAGTGTAAGAAGATATAGAGCAAGGTTAAAATAAGAAGTAAAACTATTATAAGAAGTGTAAGTAGTATTTTTTACCCTTAAAAAATAAAACACACCGAACAAAAAACACACCGAACTAACAAAATTAAACACACCGAACAAAAAACACACTAACAATATCCACCATCAGATGATCACATCCAACGCCCGATATTACTTCTCACACTTCTTACAAATAACTCACTTCTTACACACACACACACACATATATATATATAGGGAGAGGTTATCCTAAAAAGATAAGAGTGTCTAAAAAGTGTAGGAAGAAATATGAAGCATTGTATCTTATCAATCAACGGTTAAGATGGAAAGATTAGATAATTGAGGGTGTGTTTTATTTTAAAGATATATAAAGATGTGTTAAAGGGCATAATCGTCTAATGTGTTATATTATATATGGAAATACTTATTAAAGCTTTAATTATCATATTTTCATCCAAATTTAAAACCTAATACCAAGAACATTAACATGAATACACATACCTTGCTGAATTACCAGAAAAACACACTAGAACATCAAGAACACATAACTTAAAACCTTGCTGAATTACAGTGTGTTATAAAACATAACACCAAATTTTAGTCCAAATTTACAAAAAAAAAAAAAAAAACACCAAGAACACAAACACACTATATTATATCTATGATTATCATATTTTTAATCAAATTAAAACAAAACACCAGCAATATCATAATCTATTTTACAATGTGTTTTTAACACAACACCAAATTTTCATTGAAATTTAAAACACAACACCAAGAACATCAAGAACAAAAACACACTATGTTGAACATAATGAACAAAAACACAATAAACCATCATACTAAAACATTAACTATAATCACTAAAAACACTACCACAATAAGGTAGAACACATCAATCCATTACATCAATATTACAAAAAGCCTTTCACAAAAATAATATGAAATAGAAAAAATCGAGATCTATACACAATTTATGTTCACGTTAACCCTACTATAAACCCTAAAGTCAAAATCCCAGGTAGGAGTTTTACTCAATATCGATTCATCACCACCGCTAAAAAAACCTGTCGCGGAATCGTCACCCTCATCGTCGCTGGACGCCGCCTTCTCGCCACCGCTATTCTCGATGATCCGGCCAACTAATTGTTTACCCTTATAAACATGGATACCATAATCCTTGGCTGAAGAACCTGTAGAAAAATAAAACAATTCTAACCTGGAATTGAGTTGTGGAGGCTTGGAATACCCTTAGTTGGTCAAAATAAAATTGCATTTGAGATATGGTGATATGATATCATAGCTTCTGATTTGATTTGGTCGTGGGCTTTTTTTTTTGATTTATTTTCTAGAGAAATTGGGAAATGGAAGAGAAAAAATTGGTAATAATACATATTAATTCTAATTTCCAAAAATAATAAAAACCTATGGACAATCCTACCCTTATGTGTTATGTTTTATTCAAGGGTCTATATCATTTCCTACACTTCTTAGGAAAGATTGTCTTCTTATTATAACCTTGCTATATATATATATATACATATAAAATACACACCTCTTGTTACCTTTGGTAGTTACTTTTTCGGCCCCGGTCGGTTAAGTTTTAGGCCTCGTAAGGCAAGGCTTTATGTAGGACTTTCGTGGTCCTTGATATATGTACACTTATATAACTTGTTTGCACATATTAGTTATGTTTAACTTCTGCTCATTTTAGTTTGTTAGTCATATTTACAAGTTCCATGGTTAAGGGTTCTAAGAGTCTATGCTTCGGTTTAACCGTAAATAGCTCTAGACCGTAAACCGAACTTTTGTTTAAAAGCTTTATTGTTAACTTTTTGGTTGTAAAACTAAATTATTTTCTTTTATACATTATTATACAAGTTCTTTGATATTAGGGCATGTGGAAACCATCTATGAACTTGTTGTGAGATGGAAACCGAACCAATCCGATTTTTACTCGCTTAAGACACACAAATGTGTTTTTAGCTATCAAGACTTGTATATTTCTTTAAAAATAGTTTACAAACTGATTTTAATTATTTTCATAAGTACTTGGAAATGCTGGATCCAACTTGATCTCATAATAAAGTTTGGACCGACAAAACCGAACACTCGCTTAACGTGGGTTGTTAGTTCTAAAACAATAGAACTACATACTTGGTTAAGTGTTAATATATTTTAATAAGTTAATTCATAACATTTAATATTTTGGAAAGTTGACTTTGGGTTTGACCAATTACCAAGACCCGAACCAACAACCCGAACACTCGTTAAAAACCCGTTTTAGTATCTATATTCTGAAGGGACTTGCATTCTTGCATTTTACCCACCTTATTACTTAACATAGGTTGAGTAAATATTAAGGTTAGATACTTTTACCCGGTTTCGAGCAAACTTACATTTTTAAAGGGTTAATATTATAATTTCTTAAATAGTTACATTTTAAACCTTTAACTTTAATTGTTTACATTACTTAACATTTATGTTATCCTAAAGACTTCCAAGATAACTTTCCTTATACAAGAACCCTTTTTATTTTAGGCCTCGTTCATTAAACCGTCGATCCCGATTTATCTCCATGACATCAATTTTTCAAGTTTATTACTTGAACGTGAGTACTTTCATACCCCGTTTTTCATCTTTCGTTTTGGGGGTGACATTGCATCTTATTCAAACTAAATGCTTTATACTTGAGTCATAAACCACAAACTTTATTGTATACTTTACTTAAATAAATGCTCGATTTGGTGTTCTATGTTTACATGCGTATATGCTTATGTGTTTACCGCTTTTGGTTGGTTGATTCATAAATCCGTGAACTATCTGGTATTCTCTTATAGTACGGTGCCGTTAATGTATTCTTATTAACGACCTCATGAAATCCGAATCTATTTGGTATTCTCTTAAAGACGGTGCCGCTAATGTATTCTTATTAGCGACCTCATTTTATCCAAATTATTGCTATTATATATTGTTTCGTATACAAGATTGTGGACATTTCTTATTATATATATATACTTGTTCAAAACTATGAACTGCTCACTAACCTTTGTGTTGATAAACTTTATTTTATGCAATGTTACAGGTTTGACTTTTGGTTGACTCGAGACTTGAAGAAAACGTCACAAATACCTTTAGGATATTAGCAAAAAAATGAACAATATTGTATTTGCTATATTTTGTTGTGACTATCTTATGAACATTGTTATGTGACATTTTCGATGTTGTGGAATGAAATGAGTTTCTTAAATATTGTCTGATGTGCTAAAAGTAGTCAAATTATTATTAACTAAAATTATAATAATCTAGACACTAAGTAATACTCTAGACCCTTAAACTTAACTTAAACTACTAACCGGCAAGTGAACCGATCGACTCTAGTACAGCTAAGTAAGTCCGGATATCGAACCCACGAGACTCTTTAAATTATAAAATTAGTAAACAAGACTCAACTATAAGACACGACTATTTGTTAATAATATTTGAGGGGGAATTTAATACTAATAATTAAAACTTAATAATAATTAACTAATAAATACTTTAATTAACTAATAATAAAAACTAATAATAAAATATTAAAACCCTAAATCTAATTAATATAATAATAATAATAATAATAATAAAACATAATCATTACTTTAAACTAATTAATTAATTAAACTTAAACTCAATTACTTAAAACTAATAAACGATTAAGAAAACTTAGATTGATTCAGATGATAAAGATAACTACCCAGGCTAGAATCCCCAAAGTTACGGTTATTAATTAAATGGAAAACTCAAGTTATGGAACCGGGATCATAAAATAGACCCTTGAAAGAAAACCCGAACAGGACCCTTGAACTTCAAGAAGACGCCTATGGATTTCTAACAAGTTTTAAGACTCACCAGTTTTATGAATTAAACTTCCTTACGGTTATTTAATAATTTTATGTTCAAGTATCTTTATGACGAAAACCTACCTTACAGCGTGGAATTCAAAGATAGCAAAACAGACTCAATTAACTTAATAGACTAAGCTGACAATCAAATCTAGACGGACTCCTTACGAAGAACTAAATCTAACAATCCTGACTAACAAAGATCTATCAATAGCCTATCACCTTACAGCTTTCTAGGCTGGCAGTTCACTTTTACCTATTTACTTGATTTTATTGTTTCTATGATTTTAATCGATATTAATCACAAACTAGTCAAGAACACACAGTAAATGACCTAACAAAACCTTATCCTATGAAACAATCAACAAGGGCAATGTGAAACAATAAATTCAAGTAAACAAAACCAAGCAATCATACGCATTAATTAAATCAAACTCAACCGCTTACTTAGAACATAAAATCCATAACGAAACAAATATACAAATAAAAATCAAACCGAACTAAGGTTTATCACGACCTAGGTAGTTTAGGAAATTTAGCCTAGCATCTCAAAGTCTAAATCAAACTAAACAAATAATAACGAAAACATGGTGAAAATCTAAAGAACGAAGAATTAAAGGCGATAAAACCCGTAATCTCCAAACGTAAACGTGTAGCTCTTCACCGGCTGTCCTCTTGCCTTCAAAATCACCACAAAACTCGAAAATCTCCTCCAAGAACTCCCAAAATCGGCTGGTGGCTTAAGGTTGTGTCAGGTTTAAGTTAAATGCGTTTAAATAGCGAAAACTAGGCCCGACAAGAAGCAAAAACGAAATAACTCTAGCCCAGACGTGCCTAGGCGCCGCGCCTAGGGCTTTTAGTCTTACCCCTTGGCGCGGCGCGGCGTGGTCTTCTATGGGGGCCGGTCATTCTATGACAAACTGAAAATTTTTCTTACTTTTTCAGACACTCATCACGACTTGACTCAAATTTTCGGGACGAAAATTCTTTAACATGGGAATGATGTGACAATCGTCAATTTCAGGTTAACTCCGTTAACTCAACTCTGTCAATTCAAACTTAAGGATTACTGAATCTATAACGCACACCTCATTACATTTAAACTAGGGTTTAAATGACGCTTGACACTTACTACATGTGTAGCCTTTCGGGAATTGCACCGAAACGCAAACGAGTTGACGCAAACAATTGGTGAATAAACGAAAAACGTCAAAACAATAATTATGTGATAATTATGTGTTAGACATATGTGTTACTTGATTATATTATGTGTGATGCTAAACAAGAAACAAGAACTAAATTAATTAAGCTAGAAAAGTAACATTTGAAAGTTGAGGGACTTAAGTGTAACATCTTGTTATTATTAATAATATGTAGAACCCTAATCTCTTTCTCTCCTCTCCCTCACAATTGACGGCAGCCCCCTTGCTCTCCTTGCGATCGGCACACACACACACATATCACTTGGTTTTGATCTTGGTTTTTCACAATTGAAGCATCCTACATCCGTTTCTAGCCATCTTCTACCTTCCTCTTGCTTGCTTTTGTGTTTTTGAAGGTATAATTATAAGCCCTAGGTCCGAAAATCATATGTATGGTGTTCATATGTTTTATTTTGATTTGATGATGTATTGATTGTGATTGGATAACTAGAATTGGTGTTATTACATGTTAATCATTTGTGTCTTTGATTTCGAGTTCAAATAAAACCCTAATGTAAGGCCCCGAACCCGGTGACTCTACTTTAGCGTCGGATTTACTCATAAACACAGTTCTTCAAATCAGAGTTTATTAAAACTTTTCGCGGAATATAAAACATCAATCATTTGTTACAAAACATTAAATCTTTTCTTTGATACCATAACACAAAACTTTATATTTAAAACATCTTTACTTCTTTCTTCAAATGCCAGCTGTTCAATCCATGCCGTGTGTCATCCTCATGCTAACTCTATAATCAGCTCACCTGCGTGCATACTAAAAGTCAGCTACGCTGAGTGAGTTCTAGTTAATCAAGCAACATACAATTTTATTCTCATATATTTCTTAACGTATCCGAAGACACACATTTCTACCTTAACCTTGTATAAATATCCATGGGAGGATCATCACGTAATATCTATTAAAAGAACCTTTACCATTACCATACTATATAGAATTTCCATAGGAGGAACACTCTGTATACTTTCCATGGAAGGAACACTTTACTATCCATAGAAGGAACCCTATACTTTCCATAGAAGGAACCCTATACTTTCCATAGAAGGAACACTATACTTTCCATAGAAGGAACACTATACTTTCCATAGAAGGAACATTATACTTTCCATAGAAAGAACACTATACTTTCCATAGAAGGAACATTATACTTTCCATAGAAGGAACACTATACTTTCCATAGAAGGAACATTATACTTTCCATAGAAGGAATTTTATACTTTCCATAGAAGGAACACTATACTTTCCATAGAAGGAACATTATACTTTCCATAGAAGGAACACTATACTTTCCATAGAAGGAACACTATACTTTCCATAGAAGGAACATTATACTTTCCATAGAAGGAACATCATACTTTCCATAGAAGGAACACTATACTTTCCATAGAAGGAACACTATACTTTCCATAGAAGGAACATCATACTTTCCATAGAAGGAACATTATACTTTCCATAGAAGGAAACTCTCTCTATATATATATATATATATCCATATAAGGAACATTATCTATAAGTTATTATTTAATATCCATGTAAGGAGCTAATCACTTCCCTTGACGATACGTGCAATATCCGAAGATCGTTCACGTACCGACAAGCTTCCATTCATAATGTTTATACATCATCCTCACATTACATACAATATTAATATCTTTATTTACATCCTGACAGTACGTGCAATATCCGAAGATCGTTCACGTACCGTCATGCAATCAATCATATCTATCACATATATCATACACGGCATACACTTACCATTTAAGGTAAGTGTATTAACTATCACATTGAGTATGCACACAGCCCCGAAAACGTAACACATAAATGGGGCTAGAAACTCACCTGAACTCTGCTTCTTTCTCTGGTAGCTGTAAATCCCTTCTTTAACTGAGCTCGGCTAACTGTACAAGTTACACGTATCAATACTCGCCTGACCTAATCTGGTGGCCTAGTATTAGCTTACTTTAACTTATCGCTTTTAATTTATTTTCTAAACGAACTTGGCTTCAGGCGAAGTTAAACCTTAGGCGAACTTGGCTTCAGGCGAAGTTAAACCTTAGGCGAACTTGGCTTCAGGCGAAGTTAAACCTTAGGCGAACTTGGCTTCAGGCGAAGTTAAACCTTAGGCGAACTTGGCTTCAGGCGAAGTTATCCTTAGGCGAACTTGGCTTCAGGCGAAGTTATCCTTAGGCGAACTTGGCCGTAGGCGAAGTTATCCTTAGGCGAAGTTACGCTTGAAGGCGAAGTTACGCTTGAAGGCGAAGTTCATCAGGCGAACTTAATCTTGCAGGCGAAGTTATCGCGCTGCAGATCTGTTTGCCCATAACTCCTTCGTTTCTTAGCCAAATAACTCGATTTTGGTACCCACGGAATCGTATGATCGGCGCCTACAAATCCCAACCATCAAATCGGCCTAAAATCGACGTTTTAGGGGTCCGATTTGGGCAGTTTGGGTTTCGGGTCCGGTTAACCCATCCAATCCTAACCATTTTCAGTAATATTAGCTTTGTTGGATTTGTTCTTACCTTACCAACTCAGATCTATCAACAAAATCTCGGGTCTCGGCTTCGAATCTTGATCGGTTAGAATGCGTGTGTATGTGTGTGTATGTGTGTGTTAGGAGTTTTAGGGTGTAGGGTGAGAATGAAGATATTTTTGGGATTTTGGGGGTATTTATATCCCTGAAATCCCATTCTCATTTAACCCATCTCAATTAATCCAAATCTATAACCAACGTCCATTACCCGACACTAGCCCGACCCATACCAACTCCTACTCTCTTATTTATTTCCTGATAACCCGAGTAAACTTTCCCTCTATTATTAAGTAATATAATCAATATTATCTTAAAATTTCGGGATGTTACACCTAATCATGCATGTAGTGTGTAATTGATGTGCATGGATAATGATTATGGTGTCTAGAATGTCATATGAACGGATTATGGTCTGTAGATGGTTAATATGTTGAGTTTGGATGCAAACAGTTTCTGGACAGATTGTGTTGTTGATGTTCAATCGACTGTAACGGGGTGTAAATGTGAAAATTGATCGAGATAATTGATACTACAGTAAACTAGGTTGAGTCTAGTTTCTAAAGAATATAAATTTGAAATTTTTGAACGTGAAAAAGTTAACTTTTATGATTTTACAAAAACTTTGTGCAAAGCTGAGTTGTGAGACCTGCTGTTAGGTTGTTTTGTAAATATTATATCTCATGAACTATAAGGCCAAATGGGTTGGTTCCACTTCTGGAAGTTAACTTGTTGAGTTAAGAACCTAACCCAATTGGTCTTGCATTTGTTGGATTTTTCATTTAACGGGAATTTCAAATAAAATTCTGTTGCGCATGAATTTGACTGTTATGAGTTTGCTGTAATGTTTTGATCATTGTGAGAAACCTATGTGGAATAAAAATAAAATAAAATATGTTCTGGAAACCTAATACATGTATTCTTTTGTGATGATTTTTGATGAATTAATTAAGATGCTATGATCGGTGGAATAGTATAATCGTTCAAGTAGAAATTCTGTCTCGGTAAAGTTAACTGCCGAACTTTGTGAAAATGCATGAAAAGTGCTAGTTGCTAGTTAATTGTTATGTTTTGACCAAATTGCCCCTGCGGGGAATACTTGCTAAATAATTCTGGTATTTTGACCAAATTGCCCCTGCGGGGAATAGTTGCTAGTGATGTACATTATTAATACATGACACGTAAATAATTGTTCACACATGTATCGTATCACAAATGTACTTGTTAAGTCACACACGATTCACAAACAAACACGAAACGTATCTTGTGCTTAGGAATTATGTGCCGGGTCTAGAGACTCGATATTAGTTCCGATACTTAGAAAATCTCCTTGTTGTTTTAGAACGCTAGAGAGAGTTTTCTGTGACGCGCATCACTTGGTGATTTATTTTGGGAATTCTTCGCAAACAGTGAGTTTCACTTACCCCTTTAAACTGTTTTAAACGCTTTTCACTTGGGGGAGATAACATACTCCAAAAAAAAACGCATTTAAGATTTTGTTAGTAAATTATATATCACTTGTAAAGGCTAAGTGGCAAACGAAACAATTGAAGTCCTACACATCGAACCGGTTAATATTTGGATAATAGCGAGTCACTGTTGAGTAGTACTACTGGGTTTGACAAACCCCACCCAACGCTAAACTCGACTGGAGGTCGAGCGGGTGTAATTTTGGCTAACACATACCATGGTCTGGATGACCTGGTGGCAAGGCACTTGATAAACAGTCAGCTTCGGTGTCGAACACTTAGTAATACTTGTTGTATAGGCTAGCTACCTATCGATATATAATTGATTTAACACTATCTGGTAACGCAAAACGCTGAACGCAAAACGCTAAACGCAAAACGCTGAACGCAAATGTAACGCTTTATTGATATAAACTTGTGAACTCACCAACCCCGTGTTGACACTTTTAGTATGTTATTCTCAGGTAGCCGAGGCGGGCGCGCGGTATAGGATCATGCATGGTTTTTGAACATTCTGATATGCAAACATGTTTTTTTACTATTATTACTTGGGTTTTTAAGTCGTCCTGCGTGACGCAACTTTTGTCTTTTGGTTTTTACGCTTCCGCACTTAATTTCATTTAAACGTTTTTTTTATGGTTTGATTATAACTAATGATTTCGATCCTGTTAGTTCACACCCTCTGACGGTAAAACTCCGTTAGTGGATTTTGAGGGTGTGACACATTCTCTGTCCGGTTCCTTCCTGATGCGTTCCGGATCTCCGTTTCGGCTCGTTTTAGCTCGTTTTTCACCCTTTTTAATCACGATCAAATCCCGGAACCCAAGAAACATAAAAATGTTAATAGTATACAAATCTCGACTAAAAACAAATAAAAACTATTAAAATATTAAATAAAATAAACACGGGAAACATATATATTTAGCATTATATCAAATATCCCCACACTTATTCTTTTTTCGGCCCTGAAAAAGTTTGATGCAGTTGGATCAGAATCGGAAAATTACAGTCTAACAAACATAGGTTAATTTTAAAGCTCAGAAAAACGCAAAAACCGCGATCACCGATATTGTTGTCCACTTAAACCCATGCCTTAATCTTTACCGGGACAAAGAAGATCCGACAATTTTTACTCAGTGGTTTACACAATTAAGACCCGCTTATTTTCAGCTTTTACCGGACCAGAGCACCCCAACTTGACTTAAACCTCAAAATTAGCAGATTTAAAACTTTTTGTTGCTCTATTTTTTTATGAATAGTTAAGACGATCAAGGGTATTGTTTATCCACCTAAGCTTAAGCATCAAAGTCTACCAAGCAGCCATTAGATATGATTAAGGTACAATTAATTTATAGCTAGTGTTCCCCACAACATGACATACCCCCGTTATCAAGCAATACACCGAACCATTACCATAGGTGAGTATGCAAAATTTCATCTGTAGGGCTTACATGTGGCGTGTTCCTTGTGGTCCGTTTCTTAATGGTAATGAGACGCGAGCAAGGGGACCCCACATGGCTAAAAGCGTGGATGATCAAGTCTGTAATGCATTTGTACTTTTGTACTTTTTGTGATCATGTTTAAAGACTTAAGTGGCAGAAATCTGCGGGTTTGCTCTTTTTTAGCTTTATTTTAAATATTCACAACCCCATTTGGAATTGTGAATACCCAGATGAATAGTTGGCATACAGACCCATGGTCTCCGGACCCGGGGCATCCCATTAATACAAGATTTAAGGTTATAAAACCATACGCCAATGATGTGTAAAATCCTAAAGCTAGTAGTTTAAGATTTATATCACAGGCTACACGGCATACTCTAACGTTAAACCTACCCAAGCATCATATGATAACGTATTCAATTTTTTAAACTTAAATCTTGAATCATATGGCACAACATATATATATATATACATATACATATATATATAAATAATACACACCCCTTGTACCTTTGGTAGTTACTTTTCCGGCCCCGGTCGGTTAAGTTTCAGGCCTCGTAAGGCAAGGCTTCATGTAGGATTTTCGTGGTCCTTGATATATATACACTTATATAACTTGTTTGCACGTATTAGTTATGTTTAACTTCTGCTCATTTTAGTTTGTTAGTCATATATACAAGTTCCATGGTTAAGGGTTCTAAGAGTCTATGCTTCGGTTTAATCGTTAATAGCTCTAGACCGTAAAACAAACTTTTGTTTAAAAGCTTTATTGTTAAATTTTTGGTGGTAAAACTTAAGTATTTTCTTATGTACGTTATTATTCAATTTCTTTGATATTAGGGCATGTGGAAACCATATATGAACTTGTTGTGAGATGGAAACCGAACCAATCCGACTTTTACTCGCTTAAGACACACAAGTGAGTTTTTAGCTATCAAAACTTGTATATTTTATTAAAAATAGTTTACAAAATGAGTTTAATTATTTTCATAAGTACTTGGAAATGTTGGATCCAACTTGATCTCATAACAAAGTTTGGACCGACAAAACCGAAAACTCGCTTAACGTGCGTTGTTAGTTCTAAACTAATAGACTACATACTTGGTTAAGTGTTAATATATTTTTATGAGTTAACTCATAACATTTAATATTTGGAAAGTTGACCTTGGGTTTGACCAATTATCAAGACCCGAACCAACAACCCGAACACTCTTTAAAAACCCGTTTTAGTATCTATATTCCGAAGGGACTTGCATTCTTGCATTTTACCCACCTTATTACTTAACTTAGGTTGAGTAAAAATTAAGGTTGGATACTTTAACCCGGTTTAGAAAACTTACATTTTTAAAGGGTTAATATTATAATTTCTTAAATAGTTACATTTTAAACCTTTAACTTTAATTGTTTACATTACTTAACTTTTATTTTATCCTAAAACTTCCAAGACAACTTTCCTAATACAAGAACCCTTTTTATTTTAGGCCTCTTTCGTTAAACCGTCTATCCCGATTTATCTCCAAGACATCAATTTTTCAAGTTTATTACTTGAACGTGAGTACTTTCATACCCCATTTTCCACAAACTTATTCAAACTAAATGCTTTATACTTGAGCCGTAAACCACAAACTTTATTGTATTTTACTTAAATATACGCTCGATTTGGTTTTCTATTCTTACATGCGTATATGCTTATGTGTTTACTGCTTTTGGTTGGTTGATTCATAAATCAGTAAACTATCTGGTATTCTCTTATAGCGCGGTGCCGTTAATGTATTCTTATTAACGACCTCATGAAATCCGAATCTATTTGGTATTCTTTTATAGACGGTGTCGCTAATGTATTCTTATTAGCGACCTCATTATCCAAATTATTGCTGTTATTTATTATTTCGTATACAAGATTGTGGGCATTTATTATTATATATATACTTGTTCAAAACTGTGAATTGCTCACCAAATTTGTGTTGATAACCTTTTTTTATGCAATGTTACAGGTTTGACTTTTGGTTGACTCGAGACTTGAAGAAAACGTCACAAATACCTTTAGGATATTAGCAAAAAAATGAACAATATTTGATTTGCTATATTTTGTTATATTTTGTTGTGACTATCTTATGAACATTGTTATGTGACATTTTCGATGTTGTGGAATGAAATGAGTTTGTCAAAAATTGTTGCTTTAATTTAGTCTCATGCGCTTATGGGCAATCGTTACACCTCAGCATGTTCCTTCGCATTTGGTCGGGGTGTGACAGTTTTCTTCAGCTCCACAATCAACCTAGATGTAAACCTGTAACATTTCATAAAAATAAAGTTTATCAACCCAAAGGTTGGTGATCAATTCATAAGTTTGAGCATAATAGTATATAGTATGAAAAAGCCACAATCTTGTATACGAAACAATAAATAAAAGCAATAACTTGGATAAATGGATATCGCTAAGCACATTAGCGACACCTAGCTATAAGGGGATGCCAAATAGTCTAGGATTTTATAGTTATCGTTAATAGCATTACATTAACGACACCTTGCTATAAGGGGTTGCCAAATAGACTAGGATTTATAGTTCCAGCAACCAAAAGCGATAAACACGTAGGCAAATAATCATGTAAGCATAGAACACCAAATCGAGCAATTATTTAAGTAAAGTATACAATAACGTTTGTGGTTTAAGATTCAAGTATAAAGTATTTAGTTGAATAAGTATGAAATGTCACCCCAAAATGAGAGATGAAAAATGGGGTATGAAAGTACTCACATTCAAGTAATAAACTTGAAAGATGGTTGATTTGGAGTTTAACCGGTATGTCGGGGTTTAACGAACGAAGCCTAAAATAAAAGAAGTCTTGTTTTAGAAAAGTTGTCTTGGAAGTCTTTTGGATAAAATAAATGTTAAGTAATGTAAACTATTTCAGTAAAAGGTTTAAAATGTAACTATTTAAGAAATTATAATAATAACCCTTTTAAAATGTAAGTTTGCTCATAACCGGGTTAAAGTATCTAACCTTAATATTTACCTCAACCTATGTTAAGTAATAAGGTGGGTAAAATTGCAAGAATGCAAGTCCCTTTGGGATAAAGATACTAAAACGGCTTTTAACGAGTGTTTGGGTTGTTGGTTCGGGTCTTGATAATTGGTCAAACCCAAAGTCAACTATCCAAAATAATAAATGTTATGAGATAACTCAATAAAACTTAATAAGACTTAACCAAGTATGTAGTTCTATTGTTTTAGAACTAACAACGCACGTTAAGCGAGTGTTCGGTTTTGTCGGTCCAAACTTTGTTATGAGATCAAGTTGGATCCAACATTTTCAAGTACTTATGAAAATAATTAAAAACAGTTTGTAAACTATTTTTAAAGAAATATACAAGTTGTCACACCCTGACCAAAGGCGGAACATGCCGGGGCGTAATGTATTGATTGGACAGTAGCTCGAAAGACACTAATTAAAGTGACAATAATTATTCAATTCATTAATATCAAAACAAGTACACAAATTCAATAAACAGAACTACAATTACATCATGTTTTGTATTTTGAATAATATCCTAAGGTAAAACTAAGTTATTCAATCTTGGACAATGTAAATTACTTGTACCTGTAGCATGTATTAAAATAGAGTTTGTCAACACGAATGTTGACGAGAATACACAAGTTTTAGTTGAGATACATATATAGATAAAAACCACAATTCATATGTAAATGATGAGTATTACTATTTCTATGAAAATGTAAACAACTACATAGATGTGGACCCGTTCTTATTGATACGAAATCAATGTAATTGGGTAAATGTATGATCATACTAGATGAGGATAGATGAGGATGAGATACCAACCACCAAACATAAAATAAACACTTAAACACATAGAGCATAGTCATAGATATTGAAATCCTCACACATAAACATATAACGAATTGTGTTTGAAATAGATGTAGAAATAAAACAATAAAAAGATGGAATAAGGTATACATGCTACCCCCAAAATGTAAAAGATGGAAAAAGAGGGATATGTAAACTCACCTTAGAGAATAAGCGACCGAATAATATACGTTAAGATTGGTAGGAGAATAAGCGTCGCGCTCGAGAGGTACCAAGGTCAAATCCTAACAAGTGTAATAATGGGAAAAATACTACAAATTAACAATTGGACTAAGGGAGAAACAAGATATGAACGGGTATAGAGAGTATAGCATATTGTATTTAGAGTTTATGATTAATAAAGATTACTTATAAATTAATATTTGTATAAAATATAATTGTTTATAAAATATTCGTACTTATATTATTAAAGCGGTAACAATATATATTTATAAAAATGCCAAATTATTATGTAAATAATAATTATATCCTTAATTTACGTATTCTAAATAAACAAAATCTTTTTAGTTATTCATTACAAAAACTCTTATAAACTTTTAATAACCATAATACATAGGTTTATATATACATAGATATATGTATGTATATCTAGTTATAATTCGGGAATCGGAAAACAATGAGTTAATATGTTGGTTTTAATAAGGTATAAATTATTTATTATTTATGAAGATTTTTAAAATCATTGGAATTGATTATTGTAACAAAATACCAAAAAAATGAAGGCAGAAGGGGTGGCAGGGGGTCGAACTCGCGACCTCCACCTCGGGATTCAAGTGTCTTAAGCGGTTGAGCTACAGCTATATGTGTTTAAGAAATCAATTCCTATAAATAAAAAGACACAGACAGATCATAACAGGTTCATAATTAAACCCTAACAACATCAATCGGTTAATTCTTGTAACACCCCGAAACCGCAGCGGAAACGTAAACGGGATGCAACAGACACCTCTGATATCAACCACATTGTTTATAAAGAAAACTGAATACATTAATATACTTCAAATTATATTATCTCGTATTTCATTACCGTCTAGGTGATACACACATCATACCATACGATACATAATTCTATTTAGTATAATATATCCTAACATCCCGCACGCAAATCTTACACACATCAAGCACTTAGCACGTAAGCAATCACTTCGTCTTAATTGTACCTGAAAAGCATGTGAGAAAACGGGTCAACTACGAATAGTTGGTGAGTTTCACAATTCGAGTAAACCATGATAAATCATTATCAAAATATAATATTATCGATGTAATTATGCTGAGCCCACAGGTGAAACCTCTGACTATCACACACAACCCCCGTGGCATATCCCCCGCCCACGGACCTGCCCCAAACCGCTATGTCTAACATTACATAGCAAAATATATATAACAACAAAATAGACATGTGCAACTGGCTGGGAAACATCAGCAAATCCATGCCGGACCAGTTGGGTTTGTCAGACCAATAGTACTATCCACACTCTACCGGCTTTCAGTTAATCACTCGTATTCCGGGGCCTTAGAATGTTAGCAACTCAGACAATTACCATCTTAGTACATTTCCGTACGATTCCCGTACAATAAAATATATATAAATCCACGCAATCCATGCGTTCAATATGTATTTAAACATTTCAGTAGTAACATGCTTCCGCCCCGGGAAAATATTTGAAAATAATTCAGAAAAAGGGGCTCGTGAAACTCACCTTAGCACATGCAAGCAGGTAACAACAATCATTATCAGTTAACACGTCCAATCTGTAATATGACCCCTACGATCGTTACTATACACTCATTATTAATATAACTTTAACCAAGTTAACCGGTACATCTGGGGACACTGTTAACCCAGCACTGTACCCGTTCTGGGGGCAAGGTTAACCCAGAAACACTTCTCCGGACTCAGATTGTGATATCGTTTAGAGTTCCATGGTCACAACTACTATTAGTCGTTTTTCTCGTTTTGCGTGCCTAGCACGGTTATCCGTTTTTACGTTTCAAAAATGAGTTTGGTCACACACGACCCGAAAGTAGTGGTTGGCTGATAATTTAATTAAAGATGTGAAATTAGAGCTCTGTTTAGACGCCCCGATTGGCCGCGGGACCCGTTTCCGTCTTTGGCGTACAGGAAACTGTTAAATCGGTTAAAAATACCCAAATCATCCGAATTATTTTCGGATGATTTATTTTTACTTGTTTAACTCAATTATATGAAAATAGTTCATTTTTAGGGTTTTTATACACCAGTCAGCTCGCTTAAGCGAACTTTACCGGTTTACGCGTTTTAAACTTTAAAAGTTTGTTTTTGCACAAATAATTATCCGTTTAATCTCGGATCTTGAAATTTTTCACAAATCACTTTTTGACAGTGGGGAATTTCATAAAAATATTTCCAGAATTAGTTCTATATATAAAATTTATTTATCTATTTTTAATCACCATTTAAACACTAAATATGTCGTAAATACCAACCGATCTTAGAAAAATCCTAATTTTTTTCTGGATGTCCCCTGCCATCCACATAGTCCCCTGTAATTTTTCCAGAACCAAAATCTCTTTTTACATGCCATTTTCACTAAAACCGAGCTAGAAAACCCTAGAACTCGTTTAACCGAAAAGCCTACTTAGACTTCTCCAACTGACCAAAAATTTTTTGTGTGACTTATACATGTTATAAAAGCTTATCTGAAATTTTCCAGAATTTTGCATGATATTTAACTATTTTTCACCATTTTTAGCCAAAACCGAGCATTAAATTCACCAAATATTCATCCTTTATCCAAAAATTACCAAAAATTCACAGAACTCATACTTTCATATATCTAACACCTCTGTAAAATTTCATGACCTAACTCCAAACACATCACAATCTGTCCAAATCTCCAAAACCGAACATAAACCGAATATACCTTTCGTTTTCCGCCACTACAAGCTACAAACTCGTCTTTCTGCCTTATTTACCACTAAATACAGAACCTACAACCAACATACCACAATACCAAGCAAGTTACACTCACTATCAAGCCATTTCTTTCATGGTTTCGGTTATGATTCCAAAAACAAAGATTTAACCGTAAAAATTCGTTTTTGATTCGTTTAACTCCTTTCTTGGACCAAGATCCCTTGTATAACCCGTATACATCACTTGATCATGCAAGAATCGGTTTTCATCATTGAAACCTCATTTTCTTGCAAACAAACTCAAGAAACGAAGATGGAAACGTGATTAACTCGATTCTTTACCTTGCTTTCTTGCTCCAAAGTCTCGGTTTTGGATCATGAATTTGAGAGAGAAGGAAGATTTGTTGAATGGTTGTTAAGAAAAAGAAATGAAATGAATGGGGGTAACCCATTATTCCGATCGGCACTCTTAGGGGGGTGGGGTGGGACCCACCTCTCCATTCTAGGCCACATGTTTGGATTTCGGATATTCGGATAATGTTTTGGATAATCTGGTTCAGTTCATTTTTCGGTTAAATGTCTAATTCGGCTTAAAACGAGGCTAAAACGGTCGTTTTTTGGCTTAAAAATGAAATTTATATAAAACCGATTTAAAAACTTCAAAAACTTAAACCATGACATTTATTAACTTAAAACATCATATTATTAATTATTTCGCATCTTTTTCGGCTTGATCGATCGTCTCTTGCTCGGTTTGGTATTAAAGGTTTCGTTTAACGTACCGACGTACATTAAATCGAAACTCTTTTTCTGTGCCGTACTTTACTTATCCCGAAGCATTAATGCTTCGTAAAATCACTAAATATTATAGATATCGTCTATAATTGAACCCTTGATTCGTTCGGGTTTCAATAACTATCGATCAATTAATCGCACATTCAATACGATGAATTATATATTCACGTACAATCAATACAGTGGACCATGTATTCTCGTATAATTACTATGGTAATTCATGTACCCGACATTAAATATGACGTAACTATTGTCTACCGGTTAGGGTATACCGGGTTTCGTCGGAATCGTTACAATTCTATTAATGTTGTTTTAATAGATGTTAGGGCTTCTGATAAGCATCAAATCTCTAACCTACACATGTGTTCAATTACCTCTAACGAAGTCTAGATGTGGGTGAACCGAAGTTGGACCTGGCCGACGGATTTGATGACGAACGGACAAGAAAACAGCGAGTTTAATTCAATTGATTAGAGGGGTTATGATGGCGATGGTAAAGGGATGGTGTGTGTCAATTTAATTGTACTATAGACAAGTATTTATGTGGTTTCGGGGTCAACTGGGTCGCGGTTCGTTAGGGTGTGAACGACTGTTATATAGCTGTCAATTAACGCAATTAAGGTATGTTTTGGACGCGTTTTTTATTACTTAACGTTTATACAAAGTCAATTCCGTGATTCCAGGCCTTAATTGTGGATTGAGAAATCAATAGAAAATGTTGGCTGATGGTGGGAGGGAAGAAAAGAAAAGGAGAAAAAAGAAAATAAATAATTAAATAATAATAACAAAATTTAAACGAGTTTGGTTTTCGGGTCCGAAAATTGACGAATGTTACAGTATTCACAACTTTTTGAAAATTTCGTCCCGAAATTATAGAAAAAGATAATATAAAGAAAGAAGGTAATTGTCAAGAGATTTTTTTTTCTTTATATAAAAAAAAATAACACAGATCTTCAGGTGACCCAAATAACGCTACAAACGGAAGACATGACAAGGACACTTATATATAGGATGTACCAGCGGCGTATCCACCATGCTCTTATCACATCGACATTTGTATCGTTACCCAAAAATCACCCTCGGTTCTGAGTTATGACACACAACCGTATTCACTATGAGCTCCAGGCGAGGATTTCGATAATTATGCGTGCACTCATAATTATTTAGATCGTCGATTGATGCACATGGTTCGTCCCGTTGTGTGGGTTTGATAAACAAGGTAAATGAAAAACTTTTTTTAAGTTGATAAATAAATGGAACTATCTGCGCAAGAGCAATAAATAAAAAAAATATAAATGAGTGAAATTTGATTAGCATAAATAGCTAGTAAAAATTTTGCAAAATAAAACGAAATTACTAAGTTAATCGTCAAAAGTAATAATAACTAAATTACATAATTAGATAGAGGAAACTTTGAAATTTAATAAATAGAAATACTTAGGATGACAAGAAAAATTTACAAATAAGTATTCACAAAGACAAGTTTACATGTCAAACGAATCACATGATTAGAGAAATATAATAACATATGAGGCTCGAAATCAAGATTATAAAATCGGATGAGAAAAGAGTACCGTGAGAATGAGGTAGGTTTGGAGGGTTTGGGTAGCCATATATTAAAACATCGAAATAAAATTTGTACATGTGACTCCTATTAGATAACTATGTACAACACATGTTCATAGTCCCAATTTCCAACATGTTTGTAGGAATCGGTCACAGGTAGTTCATTATACAAATAAGGTGCTATTAGATAACTATGCGCATAGCCATGCACATAGTCCCGGTAAACAACCAGTCATAGACCACTTAAATTATGATAATAAATGGTGTAACAATAAATAGTGCAATAGTCGACAAAATATGAATAAATGAGAGATTGAATACCCTTATAAATAACCACCATTCTTATTCATAACAAAACAGGAGATTTTATAAAGTCAATACATTATATTTAAATGAAAAGGACTAAATAAGAGATACGTCTTTTGCGTAGCATGTCTTCATTAAGGGTTAGGCTTAGACTCGGGAACCGTTGATATAACACACTTGTCCTTGAGTAGCTTGGTCACTTGAGGTTGATTGATTGATTGGGGTTTGGTTGACTTGAATTGGTTGAATGGGTTGGGCTTGAATTGCTTGGATGGGTTGAGCTTGGATTGGTTGAAGTTGATTTACTTGGGCTTGGTAAGCTTGATATTGAGCGGTTTGGGTCGGGTAGGATTGAATTTGATTCATGTGTGCGAGTCTTGGGCATGCATTGCGATAATGGTTAGAGTCTCCACAATTGTAACAAGCTCTAATAGTTGGGGGTCCTTGAGTAAACTATTGAGCATAAGGTAAGGGTTGGGTAAGAGGTGAGGTAAATGGTTACATCAAAAGTTGGTTGCGTTCACGACATGTGATAAAGAGGTGACCAAATCGATTGCAATGGGTGCATTGTCGACACTTGAGGTTAGGCGAATGGTGAAAGTTACACGTATCACACAATGGGTGGGGTCCTGTGTAGGGTTTCTTGGTGGGTTGGGCTTGTGATTGGGCTAATACATAGTTTTAGGAATTGGACCTTCTTTTATTGTTGCGGTAATGAGGAGAGTTGTTGTGCTTGAAGGATTCGGGCTTAGAAAGCTCGAGTTTGGGAGATTCGGGCTTGGGTTCTTTGGTGGGCTCGGATGCAGGCTTATCATTGGGCTTCTTGGAATTTTTCCGCGTCAAGGTCCCGGCCTTAACGTGGTTTTCGGTGAGGGTACCGGCTAAGGTGATTGTTGAGTCTAACAATTGACCTAAGGGGGAAATTGTTGAGTCAAAGATTTGACCAGAATGAAGTATATGGAAGATTGGAATCTTCTCAACCTCCTATGAATTCGCTAAGTATGGATCCGGGCACACCTTAGACATCCGAGCAAGGTTTTACTTAGCCAGGTATGATATTTTGTCTACCGGGAAAGGTTACTTCAAGTAGTCTTCTTTAGTGGTTATCCGTGCAAGGTTTGCAAATTAGTGTATTGCCGAGCAAGGTTCACTAGTTTATGTAAATCCGGGCAAGGTTCACTTTATCAAGCAAGTCTGTTCTTCAGAGCCAAGTATATTACTCTTCCGAGTAAGGTTTGGTTAACCAAGTCCAAGAAGCCAAGTGATTGGAAGACCGGGCAAGGTATTCATTAATAAGTATGGTCCAAGTATGCTTGATGATCTAAAGGAATATCTCTAAGTAATATCAGGCAAAGTTCAGCTCAAGCATGGAACAGTACTCCCGAGTACACTTTGCTAATAAGTTATTTTATAACAAAGAGCTGAAATGGATCATTGTTGCTCGTAAGGATTTGTCGGGCAAAGTTTGACAAAGCCAAGAAGACTGAAGTCTACCCGGTGAGTATTTTACTTGGTAAAATACTCTTCAAGTAAAGTTTACCCGGAAACTGATTTCGAGTACACTTCTATGTTACCAAGTCCTGAAGGATGGCAGAGTATACAGCGTACTCGGAAAATGAAGATTTATGAAAAGCCTACCCGGAAGACTTGTTTTACACTTAGTTTATTTTGAATATGTAATTTGAATATGTATGATTGTATTTAGGGTTTCTAGAAGGAATGACAGCTGCCCTAGGTTGGCAGGCCTATAAATAGAATGTTTAGGGCACGCCGCCAGAGACAAGACACACATAGACAGAAAAAGACACATTTATTGAGATAGAATATCGTGTGACGGCTGTCCTAGGATTCCTAAAACCCTAAATCGATTATCCACTTTGTATGATGAAAATTATATAGATGGAAATCTTTTGAGTGAATCCTGTGTGTGCTTTCTACCTTTGATTATTCATAGCAACCATATGTTTGTTATTGATTCCGCCTTTAACAAACGGATATCTTTCTAAATATAGCAACCCGTCATTAACTCTCTTGTCGGCACATTAATCTGTGTGAGTTATGACATGATTAAGTAAGATCCAGCTGAAATTGAGGGACCTGACAAGTGGTATCAGAGCTGTTACTGCTATTTTGGAAAGATTGTTGCTGATTGAAGATTTGAAGAAGAATGACGTAAGCAGACCACTGTTCGATTGATTTGTGATGTCAGCAGCCCTGTTTTTCATTTTTCTTCCAGATCTACAATCTACCGGTGTTTTCTCTTCCTTATTTCAATTAAAGTTCTAATATTTATATCTAAATCTTGTTCTAATCACATCAGACACATCAGATCTGAGCATTCTGTTTTCAGATCTGATTATTTTGAAACTCTGTGTTTACGAAGAAACTGATTTTTGATTTCTCAAAATGTGTGGATATGAGGAACAAGAGGTGTCTACTAACAAGATACCAAGGTTGTATGGACAGGAAAACTTTATCAAATGGAAAGTACTCTTTGAAGCAGCCGTATGCTACAATGATATTGATATGTGGAATTCCATCAAGAATGGTCCACAAGCTGCTGTTGAAGAAGGTGCAAATGCAGCTGCAACTGCTGCAGTAAGAGAAAGAATGAGAAAGGTGGATGACAAATCCTTAGCTATGATTAAGCTAGGTTTGTCTTGGGAGATTTTGACCAAGGTGGCACATCACACAACTGCCAAGAAAATGTATGATGCCATCCTTGAGATGTATGAAGGGAATACTGAACTAAAGAACATAAAGAAGCAAAGATTGAAGCAACAGTTGGAAAGGTTCAAGTATAAGGAAGGAGAGAGGTTGAAATCAATACTAGAACGTTTTCTAAGTATTGTGAATGAGTTGAGGACAACTGATTATGTAATGACTGACTTTGATTTAAATACAAAGATACTCAACTCAATGGCAAAAGAATGGTATACTACTTGCAAGTTCATCCTTCAGAAGCATAATTTCAATGAATTGAAATTGGATGATGTAGTATGCTTTCTTCAGGCTGCAGAACTTGAAATGATAGAGAATGAAATGATTAAGGAAGATAGACCCTGCTTCAATGTTTCAAATGCATTGATTGCACCCATGGGAAATCTGTCTACCAAGAATCAATAACAAATTCCCATTATTGAAGAACCAGCTGACATAATGTTGTTACTCAAAATCTTTCATTGGAGGTAGCACAAGTAATCAAGGAAATCAGCAGAGGTTCAATGTGCAACTGATTGATGATACTGAAACTGCCTCAATGGCAAGTGGGAATGTGCATCACTCTAGTGGTGTAAATGGTCAAAACAATGAAACAAATGCATTGCTGTCTATGTTTACTGAGTCATATAATGCATTTGTTGCAAAGAACCTAATTCACACAAGTGTGGTACAAGATGATTTAGAGCAAATTGATGCAGATGACTTGGAAGACATGGATTTGAAGTAGCAAGCTGCCATGTTGGGTTTGAGAAGTAAAAGGCTGTATAACAGAACTGGTAGGTCTCTGGTTTCTGGTCCTAATGACAGGATTGGATTTGACAAGTCAAAAGCAATCTGCTACAATTGTCAGCAACCTGGTCATTTTGCAAGAGAATGCAATCAACCAAGAAACTTTCAAATGAATCAATACCTGAATCAACAAGCAGGAGGTCAGCAACAATATCAACAAAATCAACCAAGAGGTCAGCAGCATTACCAACAATTTCAGCTAAGATTCAACAACAACAATCAAATGAACAACTTCAACAACAACAACTTCAATCCCAAAAACAATTACAACCCCAACTTCAACAACTTTCAGCCTCAAATGAATAATCAACAACAAAGTATGCAACAGACTCAAGGTTTTCAAATGAATAACAATCAAAACCTTCAAGCAGCTCAAAATGTTCCAAACAACTCTGTTCCAGCAAATCAAAATCAGATCAGAAATCAAGGAAATGTGGCAGTGACTACACAGCATGAAGGAAATTTTGATTGGAGCAATCATGAAGAGGACATTGCAGATGATATCAAGAAAGCAAATGTGGCATTCATGGCCATAATTGAGAAAGAAAAAGGATCATCATCTTAGGTACACTCTGCTCCTACTGTTGATTTAAATGAACTTATCATTGAATTGAGAACAAAAGTAGGCAAGCTGGAAAGTGAGTGTTTTAGAAAACAAAGTATCATCAATGGGTATGAGGCAAGTGAGATGATCAGTGAAGAAAAGATTAAAAGCCTTGAAGATGATTGCATGATCAATTACAGAACTCAAACCAGATACATCACTGAGATTGATGGATTAAAGAAGATGTTGGTTGAAGAAAAGGTGCAAAACACAAGACTGAAGGTTGAAACTGAATTTCTGAAGAATTTGGTCTCAACAGGCAACATATGTGGTATACTGAACCAGGTAAAGGACCAAGACAAATACAAATCAGTTCCACCTCCATTCAACAACAACTTCATGCCAAAAGTTGACAAAGAGAAAAGAGATGCATACTTGCAACAATTCAGAGATGTCTTTAAAGACAAGGAAGAATTTGTTGATTTGTACAAAAAGGTAGAAGTGAATGAAGAAGGAGAGTTTGTGATTAAGAAAGAAGTAAAAGAGGATAAGTCAATTGGAGTTCAAGTCTCTGAGGATGACTTTGATTCAGTTGAATTGGATCAAGATGACTTGAGTAATTTGAGTGATCAAATTACTGAAGAGGAAATCAAAGCTGCTGAAAGAGGAAGAAAATATAAGAAACCGGAATCTGTTGTTAAACTTCCAAAGTATCCACCAGTCCCAACAAGATTGAAGAAACAGAATGATAAAATGAAAAGAGAACATGTTTCTTTTGGCATTTGTGAAAGGAGGAAGATAAACTACAATGCAGTCAGACCACCAAGCAAGGCTGTATTGGGTAGGATAAAGCAGAACAACAAAATGAAGATGGTGACTGAAAAAGTTGATATAGAAAATTTTATCCCAGTTTATCCAATCTTTTCTAGTCATGAGGTGTTGGATGTTGGAGAAGTGGAAACTATGGAAGAGTATGAGAAAAGACAGTCAAGGGTTAGAGAAAGCATTGATGAAGAACCTATGATTATTGAAAAAGTTGTCTTTGTCAAAAGCAATCTTGAAAGACAAGACATTAAGATTGAGGAGTTTGTGCCATTCTCAATTAACTTTGATAGCTTAAAGAATCAGAAGACTCTAGGAGTCAAGTCACCTAAGCCAAGTGAAAGATTCAAAAAACCAAAAGAACATGAAATATTGAAAGGCAAGGTTTTGTGCAAAAGGTGTGATGAATATGGTCACCACACAGACTCATGCAATGAGAGATTGAAATTTCAACCATTTCATGTCCCAGATGGAACAAAGTATGGCCAAGACTTTGTCCTGTACAAACAGAAGTATGATGTATATCTGGGAAAAGGAAAGGTGTGTGGAAATGAAACCATGAACAGAGAAGAAAAGAAATCTGCAAAGGAGACAAGGATTGAGAAGAAAGATGAAGTAACAACAAAGAAGCAAGTAGCTGAATTAGCAAGAAGAAGTAAATGTCCTAAGAAGCATGAGAAATTGACCAAAAAGAACTATCAGCCTTTGAGAATCAAACAAGATACTCAATCAGTCAAATCTGATAGTTCTCAAGGATCATCAAGCAGTGAGAAGACAGGAAGAAAAGGTGCATATTCTAGAAAGAAACCAACAGAACTCACGGGTGATGAGAAGTTTCTACTAAAGCATGGATATGAACCACATGGTTTCCTTTGGAAACCTAAGACTGAGAGTAAGGTTGAGCAAGTTGCTGATGTGAGAGATTACTCTGAGAAGAAGGACTATGTGATAAAGGAGTATGCCATTGACTCAGCTGAATACCAGTGTCCAACCTCACTTGTTAAAACTCCAAGAGAGTGTGGTTATGAAACTGATAATTCGGACAACTTAGAATTGACTCATGAAGATCCTGAACCAACAACACTCACTTCCCAAGCTGTGTCTGAAACTGAATCTGATGAGCTGCAAGTTGATAAGGCTTGCACTTCATCACTCAACTAATCAAATTTTCTTTGTATGTGCAGGAACAGTCCACTCCTCTAAATGACATATGGTATATGGATAGTGGTTGTTCTAGGCACATGACTTGTGATAATAGATCTCTTGTCAATTATGAAGAAAAGTATGAAGGTCCAGTAGCTTTTGGGAGTGATAAGAATGGTGGAAAGATTGTTGGAAAAGGAATCTTAACAAATGGGAAAGTCTCATTTGATAATGTATTTCATGTTGAAGGTCTTCAGTACAATCTGCTGAGTATATCACAAATGTGTGATAAGGGTTACAAAGTCAGTTTTGATGATTCACACTGTTTCATTTTAAAACCTGAGTTTGTAATTCTACCTGAAATGATTATGATGATGGCACCAAGAAATGGTAACTTGTATGAATTGAATATGAAAGAAGCTATTTCAAGAGTAGGTGCATGTTTTGTTTCCAAAGCCACTGAAAATGAGTCAAAATTGTGGCATAGGAAACTGTGTCATGTGAACTTGAAGAACATGCATAGACTTGTCAAAGGTGAGCATGTCATAGGCTTACCTACAAGAGAATTCAAGTTGGAAAATCATTGTGATTCATGTCAAAAGGGAAAACAACACAAATCTACTCATAAGCCAAAGCTCATCAACTCAATTGATGCTAATCTGATAATTCAAGTGAAGTAAACCAAAGAGATCCATGTGAAGTAATTCAAGTAGCAGATGCTAATCTGCCTGTCACTTTTTGGGCTGAAGCCATAAATACAGCCTGCTATGTTCAGAACAAGGTACTTGTGAACAAAAGGCATAACAAAACTCCTTATGAAATATTTCACAACAGAAAGCCTTACATCAAGTTTTTCAAGCCCTTTGGATGCAAATGTTTTCTTTTGAATACAAGGGACTATTTGAACAAGTTTCAAACAAAATCCCTGGATTGCTTCTTTGTTGGATATTCTACACACTCAAAAGCCTACAGAGTTTATGTGAAAGATCACTTGAGTGTTATAGAATCATCTGACATTATCTTCAATGAGAATCAATTCAATACAATTGATGGTGCAGCATGGCTGTTTGATCATGAGAAGTTAATAAGGTCTTTCAAGATTTATCCTGAAGACTTTGATGACTCATTCTACAAGACCAGTGTAATTGAAGAAAAGAAGAAGAAAACATTGGACTTAGAAGAATTATGGAAGAAGGTTGCTAGAAAAGAGAAAGAATATTCTTTTGTGAAGAATTCCTCATGGAACACTGATAAACTTGATCATGCTGAGCATAATCAAGACAATCCAGATGTACAGAATGATACAATTCAGAATGAGGGTGACACAAGCAACCAAGCAAGTGGATAAGAAGCTGCATCTACAACAAGATTTCAAGATCTATTTCAAAGATTAAACTTAGAAAACAATGGTGCATCTACTTCAGGACAAAATAATGATGAAGCACCAGAATTTCATGATGCAGAAGCTGATTTGATTATTGAAGATCCAGAACTCAATGAAACAAATCTTGACACAAACATGTCTACAGATATGATTGTACAAACTCCTTATGTGGAAAAGAATCATCCTTCTGAAAACATCATTGGTGATTTGCATGAAAGAGTTACAAGAAGTCATTCCAAAATTGCAAACATCTGTCTTTACTCCTGCTTTCTATCCCAAATAGAGCCAAAGAACATTGCTCAAGCACTGAAAGACAATAGTTGGGTGGAAGCAATGCAAGAGGAACTGGCACAGTTCAGAGATCTACATGTGTGGGATCTTGTTGATAAGCCATTTGACAGATATGCAATTGGAACCAAATGGGTTTTTAGAAACAAAAGGGATGAAAGGGGTTTGGTGATTAAGAATAAAGCTAGACTTGTAGCACTGGGATGTCTTCAAGAAGAAGGAATAGACTTTGAGGAAGTCTTTGCACCTGTTGCAAGACTTGAAGCTATCAGGATTTTTTTTACATATGCTGCCTCAAAGAACATTAGAGTGTTCCAGCTTGATGTTAAGTCTGCATTTCTAAATGGAAAGATTGATGAAGAGGTGTATGTTGCTCAACCTCCAGGTTTTGAGGATCCAATGTATCCAAACAGGGTGTATAAGTTAAACAAAGCCCTTTATGGATTGCATCAGGCTCCTAGAGCATGGTATGATGAGCTGTCAAATCATCTTCTTGAAAATGGTTTCAAAAGAGGAGCCATTGACAAGACACTCTTCTATAAAAGAAAGGGATCAGACTTGCTTCTGTTACAAGTGTATGTGGATGACATCATATTTGGTTCTACAAATGAACAAATGTGTATGGAGTTTGAAGGGGTAATGAAGTCCAAATACAGCATGAGTTCTATGGGAGAAATGAACTTCTTTCTAGGACTGCAAGTTCAAAAGAAGGCTGAGGGGATTTTCATTCAACAAAACAAATATGTGCAGGACATCTTGAACAAGTTCAATTGTCAAGAGTACAAGACTGCTTCAACTCCAATGGACACCAAAGAAAAGATGATTGCAGATGAAAAGGGGGAGCCTATAGATGAACATGAATATAGAGCCAAAATTGGATCTCTGATGTATCTGACTGCAACAAGACCAGATATCATATTTGCTGTATGTGTGTGTGCAAGATTCCAATCAAGTCCAAAAGTCTCCCACATGAATGCTGTTAAAAGAATATTCAGATATTTGAAGGGAAGACCAGACCTAGGGATTTGGTATCCAAAGAACCAATCTTTTGATCTAATTGCATATACAGACAGTGATTATGATGGCTGTAACATGAGCAGAAAGTCAACCTCAGGAGGATGTCAATTTTTGGGTGGAAGGCTAGTGTCATGGCCATGCAAAAAGGAAACTACAGTCTCAATCTCTACTGTAGAAGCTGAATATGTTGCTGCATCTGCCTGCTGTGCACAAGTTCTATGGATTCAGAATCAGATGCTGGACTATGGTTTGAATTTCTTGAACACCCCTATTATTATTGACAATACAGCTGCATATTTTACTGTTAAGAATCCAGTTCAACATTCCAAAACTAAGCACATTGAAATCAGACATCATTTCATCAGAGACTGCAGTGAAAAAGGTTTGATTGAAATGCAAAGAGTTGATACAAGTGACAATTTGGTTGACCTTTTCACCAAACCACTTGAAGAACCAGGTTCAACTTTTTTCTGAAAGCCCTGGGAATGATCAACTCTGATGAAATCTGATTAAGGATGTGTGCCTGGTTGTGTGTCTCTCTATGATAACTGATTATTTTGTTAGAGATTACGCATATTGAATGTTTAGTGAATATGCTTGATTATGTTACTTAAGTATGATATTTGAATATTCTACTGAATATGTTAACTGTTATGTGCTTTAACTGTGTATGTATGCAAAATTTGACATGTTTGATCTGATTGATAGGTTTGCATGATTATCAGTTGATGTGCATTTTTGATGTTAGAATAAGTGTCTGTGTTATGATTTACTTGTGAGAGTAAGCTTATTTGACATCACTGCTGTAATGCTTGACTATGTGTTTTATCTGATCATCTGATGTTGTTAGGATAGGCTTACACATGAATGTTGTTAAATGTTTGCTTGTCCTTATAATATTGAGTGTCATTCAGATTTAATTATGTACTGCAACTTTTTATGTCAAAATGTGTTTTATGTCAAAATTAAGTGATTTAATGAAATTTCTAATGAATTTTGCATAAATACTTTATTTTGATCAAAACATGAGCATGTTGTTAATGGTGCAGAGATATGATAATATTATTCTGTTCAAGCTTTAAAAGAAGCTTAAAAGAAGGATTATTTTTAAGAGAAGTCTCAAGAAGTTGTTTTGCTGAAAATTATGTCATTTGCCCAGTTGGAAGGACATGCACTTGTGTATGTTTGGTCCTTAAATCTCTACAGATTCAAAGGATAGCCATTGACCTGAAAAACTAAATGCATTTGGGGCAATAATAACTTGTTTCTTATTCCTTCACTTAAAACTATGTCAATAGCTCTAACTTTGAAAGGACATATAGTCACATGTATGTTTGGTCCTGTTGACCACTTTTGGTCAAACAGGATAGCCATTAACCTGACAATGAAGAGATATTGGGGTGATTGAATATTAAACTGTGTTTAATGGGAAATGATAGTACATTGACTACTTAGCTGATCATATGGAATTAATAGGCTAAAAAGACCTTAGTATAGTCATTAACATGTATGGTTGCTTTCCCATGATGATGTAAAATCTAAGGTGATATAAACATAATGAATATGCTAATCTTTATGTGAAGATACATAGTTGTCTTTGCATGTCTCAAGATAAATCTCTCCAAATGATAGGCAGAAAAGTGATTACCCAGTCATACACGAGCCTGTTGTTATTTGGTCAACCAAAAATGAAACATCTTTAAATATGACAAAGAACATGCTTTAAGAAAATTGAGAAAATGTAACATCCCGAAATTTCCAAAATAATATTAATTGTATTACTTAATAATAGAGGGAAAGTTTACTCGGGTTATCGGGAAATAAATAAATAGAGTAGGAGTTGGTATGGGTCGGGCTAGTGTTGGGTAATGGATATGGGTTATGGACTTGGGTTATGAAAGAAGGAAGGAGAGTCCATGGGCTTAAGCCCATGATCCCTAAATATAAATACCATTAATCACTCCTCATTCTCACATATTCCATACACACACACCCAAAACACACACGACCCGAACCAAGATCCGAAGGCAAAAACCCGAGCTTGTTGGTGCTGGAACGTTGTGACGGACCAAAACAACATCAAGGCTTCTGTGTTCGTAGTTCGACTCGTTCAAGGTACGTTTATAGTTAGAAATCGTTCGTGTAGGTTCGGGTTGATTTGAGAAATGATAGATCTGAGTTTGTATGGTAAAAACGAATCCAACAAAGCTAATCTTACTGAAAATGGTTATGATTTGATGGGTTAATCGGTTGATAAAAGAACCCGTAACCTATATGCCTAAATCGCACCCTTTAAACATCGATGTTAGGTCGATTTGATGGTTGGGGTTTGTAGGCGCTGGTCAGAAGATCCCGTGGGTACCTAAATCGAGTTATTTGGTTAAGAAACGAAGGTGATTAAGGGATTTAAGAAGGAACAGTAGCTGCAGACGACAACTTCGCCTGCAAGCTAAGTTCGCCTGATGAACTTCGCCTGCAAGCTAAGTTCGCCTGATGACAACTTCGCCTAAAGCCAAGTTCGCCTGATGACAACTTCGCCTAAAGCTAAGTTCGCCTAAGAATTAACTTCGCCTAAAGCTAAGTTCGCCTGATGACAACTTCACCTAAAGCCAAGTTCGCCTGATGACAACTTCGCCTAAAGCCAAGTTCGCCTGATGACAACTTCGCCTAAAGCTAAGTTCGCCTAAGGTTTAACTTCACCTAAAGCTAAGTTCGCCTAAGGTTTAACTTCGCCTAAAGCTAAGTTCGCCTAAGGTTTAACTTCGCCTAAAGTCAAGTTCGATTAGAGAATAGATTAAAAACGATAAGTAAAAGTAAGCTAATACTAGGCCACCAGATTAAATCAGGCAAGTATTGATACGTGTAACTTATACAGTCAGCCGAGCTCAGTTAAAGAAGGGATTTACAACTATCGGAGGAAGAAGCAGAGTTCAGGTGAGTTTCTAGCCCCATTCCTTGTTATGTTTTCAGGGCTGTGTGCATACTCGATGTGAAGTGTGAATACACTTACCTTAAGTGGTAAGTGTATGTTGTAGATGCTATACGAGGTATATACTTTACAATGCTTGTCGGTACGTGAACGATCTACGGATATTGCACGTATCGCCAAGGATAGTAACTTCCAAGAGGTTGATAGTGTGTACGAATGTTATGATGTGACTTGTTTATTACGTAAATACCGAACTGATATGAAGTGTGATATAGGCAGGTAGGGGTAGAGTATGTTAAAAGTGGCAAGAGTCTAGCAAGGGTGTTAGTGGCATAACGTGAGCGCGTGATAGGGAAGCCTGTACGTGCCATCGTTATTATGTGTATATGATTGTTGATGTGACATGCTTATTATGTAAATGAGATGAAGCGTGTTGTAGACAAGTAGAGGTAGAGCGTGTTAGAAGCGGCAAGGGTCTAGTAAGAGTGTTAGTGGCATAACGATAGTACAAGGTAGGGTAAGCCTATACGTGCCTTCGTTATTAAAGTGGCAAAGTGGCATAACGATTTACGTTATTAAAGTGGCAAAGTGGCATAACGATTTACGTTATTAAAGTGGCAAAGTGGCAAGGTGGTAGGTGTAAATAAGAGGCTAAGTGGTAAGGTAAGCAGGTTAGATGTGAAAGTGTGAATACACTTACCTTAAGTGGTAAGTGTATGCTATAGATGTTATACAAGTAGCTATTATGTAATGCTTGTCGGTACGTGAACGATCTTCGGAGATTGCACGTATCGACAAGGGGTATGGTTGTTAAATGAATGATGTAAAGAACGCCTAGAGTGTTCTTATGCTATAATGTAATTATTGTATATGTGAAGTATGTGTATACAGGTACACGAATGGTATGTGAGTTCTACGTTCGACATAGTAAGTTAGGATGGCAAATCCCTCTAACTTCTGTTGGACATAGACTTGGAAGTGGGATGGCATAGGAAAGGACTGCGGACCTTATACGTGCTGGGGTAGCATAGGGGAGGACTGCGGACCTCGTACGTGCTATGAATTAGGTTGCAACATAGGGAAGGACTGTGAACCTTGTACGTGTTGTGGAAGTGGGATGGCATAGCAAAGGACTGCGGACCTTATACGTGCTGTGGTAGCATAGGGGAGGACTGCGGGCCTCGTACGTGCTATGAATTAGGTTGCAACATAGGGAAGGACTGTGAACCTTGTACGTGTTGTGGAAGTGGGATGGCATAGGAAAGGACTGCGGACCTTATACGTGCTGTGGTAGCATAGGGGAGGACTGCGGACCTCGTACGTGCTATGAATTAGGTTGCAACATAGGGAAGGACTGTGAACCTTGTACGTGTTGTGGAAGTGGGATGGCATAGGAAAGGACTGCGGACCTTATACGTGCTGTGGTAGCATAGGGGAGGACTGCGGACCTCGTACGTGCTATGAATTAGGTTGCAACATAGGGAAGGACTGTGGACCTTGTACGTGTTGTGGAAGTGGGATGGTATAGGGAAGGACCGCGGACCTTGCACGTACCATGAATGGTGAACATAGGTAAGGACTGCGGACCTTTTACGTGTTCACGACCTTGAGTACAGGTATAGACGACAGACTATGAACGTACTCTCGGTAGTCTGAGGTTAGTGATTGTAGATATGTATGTATGTATGGTAGTAAGTATGTATGTAGAACAGAAGGGTAACTGGTTAAGTATGGATATGTATCTTCGGATATGTATGTATGTGTATGTATTGTATAGCGTATGATTAACTAGAACTCACTCAGCGTAGCTGACTTATTGTATGCACGCAGGTGAGTAGAATGAGACAGCTAGCTTGAGCGGGCACATGGTGGCGAATAGGAGACTGGCATCTGAAGACTCAAGATGTTTTAATGCAAATGATGTTTTAATTAAGGCAAGTTTTGGATTGCTGTAACGTTTCATGAAAGTTTTTATATTCCGCGAAAGTTTTAATGAACTCTGATTTGTAAGAACTGTGTTTATGAGTAAATCCGACGCGAAAGTAGGGCTACCGGGTTCGGGGCCTTACAAGTTGGTATCAGAGCATAAGTTCGAGAGATTTAAGCATCCTACATGCTTAGACTCGAACAGAAAATGGGATTTAAAATGAGAAAGAAAGAAGATGCCAGTTCAAGATAGCCATGTGTCACTCAAGCAAGCTCTGTAAAGGTAAAATGTATGGTAAATGGTGTATGTTAATGTTGGCTTATTAGCTAAATGAAGAATGAGTGCAGGTTAGGGATAGGATTAATTGATCTTAACTGATTAACTGTTTAAGAGTATAAACAAGCACAAGTGAAATCATGAAGGGAAGTATGTAGAACCTGAGGAGTAACGCAAATAGTTAATTACACTTGATCAACGTCATTAACTACTTACCTTACGAATCACGTGCTAAATAATTCCTAGAGTGATAACATTTGTGTTTCCTTAGAGATAAGATAGATGACTGTTACAAAAGAGGCGGACACGAGAAGAATCTGAGGCAGAGCGATATACGAAAACAACATGACTCCAACTGCAAAAAGTAATGAAGAAGTCACACTTGGAGCTTGTAGTCAGATATGCTAAGAGGGTTTCCAAATTGTCACAAAAGCATCAAAGGAAGCCCTTGGAAAGACGAGACGAGACTTGAGACATCAAGGGTCTCATGGACAAGCTACCTTAAATAGCTAAAACACATGACCACCATTCGATGACTACAAGTCAGGAGTAAGAGGGATAACCCAGAAAGCAAAGGCGATTCAATAAAGTGTGTAAATATAAGAAGTTTTCCTTTTATAGGGAATAAGTTAGGTTTCGGGGACGAAACCTCTTTAAGGAGGGAAAAACGAATGGTGAACATAGGGAAGGACTGTGGACCTTGTACGTGTTGTGGAAGTGGGATGGTATAGGGAAGAACCGCGGACCTTGCACGTACCATGAATGGTGAACATAGGTAAGGACTGCGGACCTTTTACGTGTTCACGACCTTGAGTACAGGTATAGACGGCGGACTATGAACGTACTCTCGGTAGTCTGAGGTTAGTGATTGTAGATATGTATGTATGGTAGTAAGTATGTATGTAGAACAGAAGGGTAACTGGTTAAGTATGGATATGTATCTTCGGATATGTATGTATGTGTATGTATTGTATAGCGTATGATTAACTAGAACTCACTCAGCGTAGCTGACTTTTAGTATGCACGCAGGTGAGTAGAATGAGACAGCTAGCTTGAGCGGGCACATGGTGGCGAATAGGAGACTGGCATCTAAAGACTCAAGATGTTTTAATGCAAATGATGTTTATTTTGAAAGACAAGAATGTTTAATTAAGGCAAGTTTTGGATTGCTGTAATGTTTCATGAAAGTTTTTATATTCCGCGAAAGTTTTAATGAACTCTGATTTGTAAGAACTGTGTTTATGAGTAAATCCGACGCGAAAGTAGGGCTACCGGGTTCAGGGCCTTACAGAAAATATCAAAAACAATGGGAAGAATGAATAAATAACCAAAAGTTGATAAGTGTTTTAAATATTTTATCAAACAAGAGGGTTACAACAAGAACTACAAAGATGTTGACAAAATCTGTCTCATCTTGAATGAAATGCATGTTACTAACTGTAAGTCCACGTTCAACCTCTATATATGTTTGAATCTAAAAAATACAAAAATACAATAAGTTTGTCATACAAAAACTATTTTTGACCAAATACAGGAGGTTGGAGTCAAATTGGGGTGATCTGGGGAAAACCAAATAAGCTTTGAGAAGAGATATGAGACATCATAGCACAGTGTTGACCATTAATGCATTATGCTTTAAATGAACCTAAATCATATCACCAAGGAGATGAAATTCATGCTAAGTTTATACCTGCTTTTAACCTATCTATGTTGTCATAATAATGCTGAGAGTGAAGTATTGAGATAGCTACTTAGTCAATATGATCCCATTCTTGAGATCTTTTTCAGAAAATGGAAGAAACTATTTTTTGAAGAGAAATATAACTGAAATTTGATCTCTAAATGCACCATTTGCTCTTAAACTATGATCTGAAATGAAAAATATATTTTGACAAAGTGGTTTAAGTCAAAAAGTGTTGCATTTTGCCTTTAATTGGCTGAATATGTAAGTTCGGGTAAGGTTTAATGTTTTATAACCTTTCAGGGCACAAAACAGTTGAATATGTTTGAATATGATATTTCGGGTAAGGTTTGATGATTTATGACCTTTCCGGGTAAGCTTAGTCATTTTTGACTAACTTTATGATTTTCGGGCATGCTTTGAAGTGTTTACACTTTCCGGGTAGAGTACACTGTTGTACTCATTTCCCGAGCAAGCTTGAAGTCTTGAGATGATTATGTGTTTTAGCTAGATTTTAACAAGAAATTCTTGTTTCGGGCAAGCTATGCATGTTATATGCTGATTGTGATTCCAAGCAAACTTTATGAACTTAGTCAAGTACATCAAGTAAGCTTTGTGATTTGTGTGAATATGTTGTTAGGAAAGGTTTGTTAATCTTTCCGGGCGTGCTTAGATATTACTATTTAAGTTTGTCATATTTCGGGTATGGTTTGACATGTTGAAATCCCTCGGGTAAGGGCATACCTGATGATTGAATTTGTTTATCCTAGCAAGCTTAGTGCTAACATAGGATTTCCGGGCAAGCTCTTTGAAATTTTAGACTATAGCACACTTAAATGTTTATGTGTTTTAGTTTCATTCCGAGCATTCTCTGTGATATGCGTGTTTATGATTTCTTTGAAATTACAAGGGTTTTCGGGAAAACTTTGTTTTCCGGGCACATTTTATATTTCGGGTACACTTTTGTTCCCTCAATATACTTGGTAATTTCTAAACTTAACTTTTCGAGTACACTGTCTGCTAGAAATCCTTTTCTGGGCACACTTTGTACTATATGAAGGTTATTCGGGTATACTTTGCATTAGAAAGGTGTTCGGGCACACTATTCTCTTGAATGGTTGCTCGGGCACACTATGTTTTCAAGTATGCTTGATTGAATATGTTATTTAGTATGATAAAATTGATTATGATTCTTATTAGGGTTTATGCTAGATAAGTTTTAATTTAAAATTAAGAAATCTATATGGGGATCTTAATTGATTCTCAGTAAGGATGTTTATTTGATGTTTATACTTAATTATTTGCCTTGTGATTAATTTCTCAAGAAATCTTGTATTTCGGGTAAGCTTTCTTCATTATGTCTTAACTCTAAATTAATTAGCTTGATCGAGCAAGGTTTCTAAATATAAGGATTCGGGCAAACTTTGTATATTCAAAAATGAAAATTTTCCTAGCAAAGTTTGACCGGGTAAGCTTTGTAAGTGGATGTATACCGAGTAGACTTTGAAAAGAATAATTCCGAGTAAGGTTTTATTAACTTAAAAGATAAATATTATTTTTAATATCAACTGGATAATGTTACTGTTTGACAGCTAATAATTCACAAAATGACAAAAAGCATTTAAAACCCACTTTCAAAAGGTATATAATAGGGAGTTAGGCAAAATTTTCAACATTATTTTTTCCTCTCTCTCCTTGCACTGCAAACTGTTTACTCTCAAAGAAACCCAAACCGACTTATCACATTCTATTATTCCTAACCCTAACTTGAATTAGCCCTCTAATTCCGACTCGGTAAGCAACATTAATGTGTTTTTCGACCACGATTAAACTATAATGGACTTTGATTATGTATCTGATTACTAATACTCTGTTTATGTGTTTAGGTTATAAATTTTTCGAAGAACAGGTTCTTGATGATTTTCTCTCTTTTCTTTCTTCTTCATTTTTATACCTTGAAATTATCTAAAGTACTGAACTTTATGACTAATTTCACTTTGAATATGTTTGTTTATGTGATTCAGATATGGAAGACGATGAACCCAAGTATGTCTTCGAACCAAAACATAATATGTGTGCACTTCTGCAAGTGACGCCTGACAATGAGCCGATGGCGAGGATGATAACATGGATGGCTCGGTCCAATGTCAGTTTCGCATTCACTGAAAGCCCTGTAATTTACAGAAATCACTCATTGGATTTCTGGAGATTTGCAGAACTGGTTGAGGATATAAATGGTAAAATAATCGAGGCAACCGTGGCTAGACAAGAGATACATATTACAGAGAGAATGATAAGAAGATGTCTCCGGTTGAATGATGGTGATCACAACTCAATAAACTTCAGCACACCCCACCTGATGAAAATATTTGAAGAGACAATGGGTTATCAAGGAAATGTTCATGATGGAAAGTTTCAGAAGAGCATGTTTCCTATGCTGTACAGATTTCTTATTCACCATGTTATACACGGATTTGCTCCAAGGAAGGGATCATGGACCTTGATGAGTCACGACTTGGCAAATGCCACAGTTGGGATTATATATGATCTGCCCTTCAATTTCTCTAAGATGATATTTGAAGGATTAGTAGGAAATATGAAGAAGCCTGAAAGAAAAAGATTTTTACAATATCCAAGATTCCTACAGATAATCTTCAATAGTGAGCTTCAAGATCTACCCGCTGTTGGAACTACACACCAACTGCAAGACCCTGATAAATATAGAAGAATCAAAAATCCAGGTGTCTCAAATACATACAACTCAAATGTTCCATTTGAGATATTGCCATGGTTATTGGACCATGACTTTCAAGTGATCCCAGTACCTGAGTTAAGCTCAGAGGAGGAAGGAGGAGAAGATGATGACAGTGATGATGATGGAGACTCTGATGATGGAGATGATGATGTTGATGGAGTTGAAGGAGGAGATGGAGTAGCTCTAGAAGTTGTTGCACCTGAACAGGGGGAGCAATTTGAGCAAATTGAACAAACTATTCCAACACCACCACAAACACCACCACCAACAAGCCCAACTCATTCTGATCCATTAATTTCTAGCCCACCTCATACACAATCACCACCACTATCCATTTTCCAAACTCACACCACAGAACAACCTGATTATGAACCTTTTTCTACATCACCACCTACAACCTCACATACAGAAACAGATATATTTCAAAGAAATCTGGACTTAATGTTAGAAAATGCAGAATTGAAAAGAAGGAATGAGGAGGTGACAGAGGAGAATGTGATGCTGTTTGAGAAGTTGGTACAGGCAAACTTGAAAATTCAAGCCCTGGAGCAGGAGGTTGAGAAGACCTCAGCTGCCCCAAAACAGGGGAAGAATGAGAATATACCAACTGTCTCTGATGTGAATATTGAAACTATAACTGGAACAAGTGTAGAGACTGTGGACAGTTTGAAAATGATTATGAATGTTTATGATGATGGAGAGGAGAGTAGTGAGGAGAGGAGAATTGAAGAGATAGATTATGAAGCTGATATGTCTGATGGTGCAGAACAGGATTATGATGTGAATGATGAGATTGTGAGAGTAGTATGGAGTGAGGAGGATATTGAGACAGGAACTGAAAAGGAAATTTGTAGGTTCCCCGCCGGATCTACACGGAAGTATCTCGTACTACGTAGGTGCGGAATCCCTACGTAAGACGATACTAGCGTAAGATGTAAATTACGTTAACACCGAACACGAACACACGTTACAATACTCAAAAGACACGTTGTATTGCAACACTTTAACACGTGACGATCAATCACAATTACACGTTCTGGCCCTACTTCTCTATACAAGCCGTAACACATGAATATATATGCTACGACAACTTCGCCTAACAGCCTAGGCGAAGTTGTCATTAACTTTGCTTGTCCACAAGTTCGCTTATATCAGGCGAACTTGTGAGACAAGTTATCTAAAACAAAACAAATCAAACTAACACGATTACAGACACAAAACAAAACACTAGATACTGAACTACTGACATCATGCACCAACAGACTCCCCCTTGGCAGTAGCTTCATATCTCTATCTTCAATCACGTGTCTAGTAATCCCAAAATCTTGTATCTCCCATCTTCAAGCATGAACTCCCTGTCTTACACAGACAGAGACAACTCCCTGATATTTCTTGGTTTCTTCTTTCCATGCAGGAATATAGAATATCTTTTTCTCGTTCAGCACCTGCAAGTCAGCCTGAGACAAATTTACCAAGTGCATGGGATCATACACTCTCAACACTTCTTGTTCATCTTCATCCTCCATAACCGCTTCAGCTGTGTGACTATCGACATACCACTATTTAAGATTCTTTAAGACATCCTTGGGCATTTGTTTCATTGGCACTTCTTTTAAACACCGGATCGGCTTATACTTCATTACCATCCAAGGTTTGCCATCAGCTCTCATTCCTCTATCTTTATCTTCAACAAGTTTCCCTTTCTGCGGCTTTAACAACTCGAACCTTTTCTCTTTTATACTTTCTTTCCACACCCTGATAATTCTAGCCATATTATCATCACTTATGTTTATCAACCCCAACTTGGCCAAATCCTTCACCTCACACTCAGGCAAGGTGTTCAATGATCTCAACAACCTCTTGAAGTACTGAATCCCATCGTAACGTTTAATCACAAATAGCCTCAACTGCTCATCATACAACCAGCATATAATCCCCTTCCTTGATTCAGCATACCCTTTGATATTATAACTCTTTTTAAACATAGTCGGAACCGCTGGCTTCTTTGTCTTTACGAACCACTAAGCGTAGCCTTCTTTCCATCTCGGCTGCTCTTCCCATTCAGACTCATCAATTTGCATATCTTGACCCACATTTGCCTTATCAACTTCTGGGATAGCATGTTCTACATTCTCCTCCACAATCTCTCCCTCTTCAATCTCACTGTCAATCACAATCTCAACTCCTATCTTTTCAATTTCCTCAACCGGTAATACATCGTCGTCACCTACAATATCATCATCCAATATCTCTTTATATACGGTTTAACCAGAAAATCTCTTTATATACGGTTTAAATTATACAGGCGAAGTTAGGGTTAAGTTCGCTTACCCCATAACTTCACATGTCAACAAGTTCGCCTCTTATACAACTTAGTATTAAAATTTACATAACAGTCCCTTATAAATTTGAACATTATGCAATTGTCTTTTAAAACTTCCTTTAAAGATTTAAATGTTACGATCAAAGACCAAGTAACCAAGTTTTGAACCATAAACTGAAATATGTAAAGTAAATTTTAGAAATAACGTACACGGGATCAAATTTCAGTCTTGACAGGGACTAGCATGTTTTAGAAAAGATCCAAACTGGAATCATACTAATTAAGTGACTGTCACATAGATCCATGTTCAGCGGTATTATGACATAAAGAAACAGGTTGTAAGCAGGTAAACAACTTAGTATGGTTTTCATCGCTTCTGTGATACGCATTAGGTTCAATTAGGCTCAAAATTTAAATGATCAACAAATCAGAGATTGTGATGCCTCCTATCTATTCTCAAAGCTTATTTGGCTTTCCCCAAGTCACCCCGAGTTGACCTTGATGCGTAGTGTCTGATTAAACAGTAAGTACATCTTGATCTTTAGAGTCTTCTTCCCGTTCTCATTCTTGCCTCTTGATTGACAATTATAACACAATAGGCTTCAGAAGGCTTAACATCATTTTTTTTAAATAATAAAGATTTACATAGCTTCAAACAGTAGACTACTGCAAGTCCCGAATTTGGATCACTGCAGGTACTTGACACACTATCTTCTCGGAAATCAGAACACTCACGGGCTCGTGTATGACTGGGTAATCGCTTTTCTGCCTATCATTCGGAAAGATGTATATGGAGACATACACAACTCTGAATGAGTCTTCCCTTTAAATCGAGAAGATTTAGTTAGTATCACTTCTACTTTTACGCACCATAAAAAGCTACCATAACATACAATGACTGTTCTAGAGTCTTTTAGGCCTAATAACTTCACTAGTTAAGCACACATAAATAGTTTGTGTATCACTTTCCAAGGTTGGACCAATTTTCTTAAAACATTGTATTGAAACTTCTTACGAAGTTATAGACTTGAAAAATTATATCATCTCCCTAAAAAAAATTTTAAATTCTATCACCCCGATCAAGTCAAAGTCTTCAGGTAAAGGGCTATCCTGAAGATCTAATGGATCAGCTGGACCGACCACATACGAATATGCGTCCTTTTAACTAAGTATGAACGACTACTTTTCAGCGAAAGAATAAAACCACATCATAAACCGCCCCGGTCACTTTCAATCATCTAGTTAATGGCTATCCTCATAATCTACTAGTAGAAGTAAGGACCAAACATATCTGAAGATGTGTCCTTCAAACTGAAGCAACCGACATAATTCTAAGCGATAGTGATGGTTTTTTTTTTTTTTATTATTCAAAAGAAACAAGAAACACGGTTACTCGGGATTGATCATCCCATTAAACTTAACAAGATTTTGAAAACGAGTTCGGTCAAACGCTTTAGTAAAAAGATCGGCGAAATTATCTAACGAATCAACCTTTTCTAGCACAACTAATTTCTTCTCAGCACAATCCCGTATAAAATGATGACGAATGTCAATGTGTTTGGTTTTGCGTAATCGCACAATTGCTGTTGTATCCAAAGAACCTGGGAGCAGCAGTTCGATGTTGCCATGTACTCTGCTTCGCAGGTGGAAATGGCTACAGAGGTCTGCTTCTTGCACTGCCACGAAACCAATCTTCCTCCCAGAAACTGACATCCACCGGTTGTCGACTTCCTGTTCTGATTGCAACCTCCATAGTCAGAATCTGTGTAAACGACCAAATCCAAGTCTCCCACTTTCGTGTACCACAATCCCAGCTTAGGCTTGCCTTTGAGATACCGCAGTATTCTCTTCACTCCCTTCATGTGAGATTCCTTTGGGCTTGCCTGAAATCGAGCACAGAGACAGACTGCAAACATAATATCAGGTCTAGATGCAGTTAAATACATTAAAGAACCTATGATTGCTCGATATTGGGTGGGGTCCACGTCTTCATCACTGTCCGAATCAGCACCCAGTTTGTGGTTGACGCAAACCGGAGTATCAAATGGAGTGATGTCCTCCATCTTGAAGCGTTTGAGAACATCTTGGTCATATTTAGTTTGATAGATGAATATCCCATCTTTCTTCTGATCAACCTGCAATCCTAAAAAGAAAGTTAATTCACCCATTACACTCATTTCAAACCTCTTTTTCATGACTTCTTCAAACTCCTGACACATGACGACTTTTGATGCAACAAATATGATGTCGTCCACGTAGACTTGTACTAGTAGAAAATCTCCCCCTTTTCTCTTGACAAACAGCGTACTGTCGATCTTTCCTCTTTCGAACCCATTCTCAAGTAAGTAATCAGATAAGGTTGCGTACCAGGCACGAGGGGCCTGATGTAGTCCATATAACGCTTTACTCAGCTTGTACACATGATCAGGAAAGTCAGGGTCAGGAAAACCCGGAGGCTGTTCAACGTACACTACCTCATCGACTTTACCATTAAGAAAAGCACTTTTCACGTCTAATTGGAACACCTTCATTTCATTGTGTGCAGCAAATGCCAAAAATAGTCGAATCGCTTCCAATCTTTCCACAGGAGCAAACACTTCATTGTAGTCGATTCCTTCTTGCTGATTGAACCCTTTTACTACCAGCCTCGCCTTGTTCCTTATGATTATCCCTTTCTCATCTCTCTTACACTTAAAGACCCACTTTGTGCCAATAGCATGTACATTCTTCGGTTTTGCAACTAATTTCCATACTTCCATCTTCTCGAACTGAGCTAACTCTTCTTGCATGGCTTCGACCCACGAGCTATCCTTGAGAGCCATTTGATAATTCTTTGGTTCAATCTGGCTGATGAAGCAGGTGTACAAGCATTCATTTATGATACCTGTTTCTTTAATGCTTGCGTAAACACAAGTGTGCTCATTCAAACATCTTCTTGTTTGAACACCGTCAGACAAATCACCTATCACGTTCTCCAAAGGGTGATTTTTGTGAATAACAGTAGTCTGAACCGGACCGACTTCCAGATTGTTTTCTAAATTCGAAGAGAGTTCTTCAATGGGTGATTGATGTTGAAAGTGAAAAGGATTGTAGAATTCTTCCTCAGTAGAGGCAGCAGGAATATCAGAGGTGCTTGACGAGGAAGGTTGACACTCATCGTATCGCGGACGTTGTACAATATTTTCCTCCTCATCATACAGAATCTGTGAAGCAATTTTCTCATCAACTTCTTACCTCCTTGAATAGGTTTCCATTCGTGTAACAAATTCTTGTTACCAGTCATGTGCCGGGAACAGCCGCTGTCTACAACCCACAGATTGTTTACTGCCCTGTTCAACTGTTCCTGCACAGTTAAAGAAAAAGATTAAAATCTAGGGACCCAAGACCTACTGGTCTTGGGTCGATTAAATCTGTTAAACGACATCCTGTACTTTGGTTGCCCAAAATCAGTTTGAGGATGATTTTTGTAAGTTCTGAAAGGAAACCTTCTTGAGGATTGACTATGAGGCCATCCAAACCTTAGAGAATTAACTGAATTATAATTGTAAGTTTGGTTGTTAACTGGGAAAAACTGAGATTGCCTTCTTTGAAATCTTGGATTTGTCCAATGTCTGAAATTTGGTGAGTTCGCATTCTTACCAGTATAATAATTACCATTCGTTTTATTCTCAGTTTTCGGAGGCCTCAGACCTCTAAATTTTCTCTGGTTTAGAGGGCAATCAGCAATAAGGTGTCCTATTTTATTGCATCTAAAACAACTCCTGTGTTTAACCTTTGTCTCAACAGTTGTTTCAGATGTTGAGGATACATTACTACCCGTTTGTCTTACATACGGTGGGACGAACAGATTTAGGGAAGGGCTCTTTTCATTAGGCTTATATTCCTTCCCCGTTTTAGTAATGTTACCTCTTCTTTTATCTCACCCGATTCGGATGTCTTGTCCGAATTTGATGAGACAGAGCTGGGAACAGAAATCTCAACATTCGAAATTGACTTACTCGTTTCGCTTTTACTAACTTCAGGTTATTTAATCGAAATTTTGACAGGAACTGTCTGACTAATCTCAACATCAACAGATTTCTGATTACTAGGATTATACGTATAGTTATGGTTATATGGTGGTGGAACTTCAGAAAATCCAATCCCCCCTTTGTTAACTAGGTAACGTTGAACACTTACGATGTGATCAAGCATTGCTGAGGAATTTCTAAACTGTTCAATTTTTCTATTTAGTTCCACCACTTTTACCTGGTAATCAACTATCTGTTTATTCCTTTCAGCAATTAGTTTGGTTTTTTCTTCTAACACTTCATAACTATGGTCAATAACTTGTATTTTATCAGTTAGACTGGCTTTAAGACTTCTGATATCTTTTTCACTAGCTTTTATTTTTACTGAGTAACTGTTTTCTCTAGTTTTAGTGTAATGATGATCTTCTTTTAACGTTTTAAATCGAGCATCCAAACTAACAAACTGATCAGTTACTGTTTTCAATTGTTTAGACAGATTTTCACATTGCATACAATGAAGTTCAGAACTTACCTCAGAGAGCTGATCGTTCACTTCTGCCATATAAGCTTGATTTTCTCTCGTCTCTCTCTCGTTTCCTCCAGTTTCGATGTCACCAAATTTGCCTGTTCGAACACTTCCTCAACCTGTAAATTCCAGTTGTACCCACCATTTTGTCTAGATACCATAGCCCTGTTCTCACTACCTCCCCCATTCTGTTGTGCAGGCCTGTTCTGACTACTTTCGACTCTCTCATTTGTACATTCCTTGGCAAAGTGACCATTTTGTTGACAGTTGTAACATCTAACCTTTGATTTGTCAAACCCTGGTCTTTCTCCAACGAACTTTCTACCTGTTTTCTTCATGAATCTCTTAACCCTTCTTACAATCGTAGCCATCTGCCACTGCAGATCCATCTCTTCTAAATCATCAGCATCGATCTGATCATAGTCTTCATCCAAAGTTGCAGGGTCGACTATTTTACCTTTGATGTAGTTTTCATACGATGCAATGAAGGATGCATAGAGAGCAAACTGATGTTCAACTGATTTAACACTCATGGGCATCTGTGAGTAATTGTAGGTCGGAACATTTGAGGGTACATTACCAGTTGTTGATTAAGGTTTTGAAGAACTACTACCTCCAGCCACGAAGCATACGTCGCCATCCATACTGAGAATCATATGACCATCTCAAGTTGAGTTGGAGTTTGATTCTCCCTTTGAGTAGTAGGCAGACGATTCTGATTTTGAACTTGAACTTGAAGTAACCTTTGCACCATACATTCCCGGATCCTGAACCTGATCAGTTGGTGTCTCCTTCCGAACCATGTTAAGTTCAAAAGTTCGTAATTTATTGACTGTTGTTTCTAAATCAATATTGGCAAACTCTTTGTCTTCTCTCATCAAAACCGTGTACATTTCCCATTTCGGTGGAAGAGCATCAAGAAGTTTCTCTACAATCTCTTCTTCTTTGTAGTCAATTGAGTAATTTCTAAGTTCGGTCATCAGATGATAATATCTTGTAATGATATCATCAAGTGATTCATTTTTCAAATATTTGAACACCGAGAATTGGGTTTTTAGTAGCTTAGCTTGGAAGCACGGATCCCCACATTACCTTCATATCGATTTTCTAGTGCTTCCCATAGCTCTCTAGCGGTTTTGTATTTCTTAAAGGTATGGAGAATTTCTTGTGGAAGAGCCAGGGTTATTGCTGCATGAGCTTTACTCTCTGCCTCATACATCTTCTTTTCCTCTTCTTCCATCTTACTGTATTTTTTAATTTGGTCACGACCTTCAAATAGGGATGTTGGTGGAATGTATCCGTCTTGTATGCACACCCACATCTTCGCATCTTGATATTTAACATACTGCTCAAACCGATCTTTCCAAGCAACGAAATCGGTACCCTTAAGCATTTTTGGAGCCTTAGTTGCTGAACTGGCTTCAACTTCCATTTTTACCAGTTCTGTAATATTTATCGAACTCATAATCGAAAGAAACACAACTCAAAACACAGGGAAAGTATAAAATAATATTTATTATTCTAAACAGTGCCCAGTAGGCGAAGTTATGCTTAACTTCGCTTAAGCTTAACTTCGCTTGTTTTCAACTTCGCTGAAACTTAACTTCGCTTGCTTCCTAACTTCGCTTAAACTCAACTTCGCTTGATTGTTAACTTCGCTTAACCTTATAACTTCGCCTAAGACCTCAGCTGCCCCAAAACAGGGGAAGAATGAGAATATGCCAACTGTCTCTGATGTGAATATTGAAACTATAACTGGAACAGGTGTAGAGACTGTAGACAGTTTGAAAATGATTATGAATGTTTATGATGATGGAGAGGAGAGTAGTGAGGAGAGGAGAATTGAAGAGATAGATTATGAAGCTGATATGTCTGATGGTGCAGAACAGGATTATGATGTGAATGATGAGATTGTGAGAGTAGTATGGAGTGAGGAGGATATTGAGACAGGAAATGAAAAGGAAATTTGTAGGTTCCCAGCCGGATCTACACGGAAGTATCTCGTACTACGTAGGTGCGGAATCCCTACGTAAGACGATACTAGCGTAAGATGTAAATTACGTTAACACCAAACACGAACGCACGTTACAATACTCAAAAGACACGTTGTATTGCAACACTTTAACACGTGACGATCAATCACAATTACACGTTCTGGCCCTACTTCTCTATACAAGCCGTAACACATGAATATATATGCTACGACAACTTCGCCTAACAGCCTAGGCGAAGTTGTCATTAACTTCGCTTGTCCACAAGTTCGCTTATATCAGGCGAACTTGTGAGACAAGTTATCTAAAACAAAATAAATCAAACTAACACGATTTCAGACACAAAACAAAACACTACATACTGAACTACTGACATCATGCACCAACAAATGAAAAGGAAATTGAAAATGAGAATGTTGAGAGAGTGGATGAGATTGAAATGACAAATGTTGAGGAAAATGTAGCTTCTACTGACATAGCTACTGATATTTTAACTGACATAGCTACTGATATCTTGACTGATGTTCAGACAGAAGAAGAGACTGAAGTAATGATTGATGAAAATGCTGCTACTGAGGAACTTATACACACTGAACCAGAAACTGATCAACAAGCGAGTTCCAAGAGAGTAGAGCATGACTCAGAACTGGAAGAACTTGAGAATAAAATAGATGACTGTGTACAATCTGAAGATGAGGAGGATGTGAGAAGAAGAATTGAGAAAGGTAAAGCAAAAGTCTGTGAAGAAGAGCCTGTTAAGGCATATCCAGAAAAGGATATTTTGTTTAGAGAAGATGATGAAGCTGCTGCTGCTGCTCTAAGGGAACAAGAAAACATTTTTGAGAAAAACAAGGAAAATAATGATAGCCCAATCAGAGCAATACCACTGCAGACACCACGACCAGGACAAAAGATTCCAAGTGTTCCTGATGTGCCAACCAGAAATGAACCAGATCATCCACCTTCTGATGAACAAAAAATTGATGCCATGAATGATTTAACTAAAGAAGAGGATGAATATGAAGATTCTGATGATAATGATAATGTCCCTGAGAATGATCAGAAAATGAATGTGAAATCTACTAATGTTGTGTCCCCTCAAGTCACAATGACTGAGGAACAGAGGACAACCATTGAGTTGAGTATGAGGGAGGCTAAAAGGAAAAATCCTTTGATTGAAAAACTAAGAAGATATGGCATATGTTTTGATTCACTGGCTGATCTTGATGATAATCAGTTGCAGATGAGACTTGACAAAGAGAGAGATGCCCTGAAGGAAAAGATGGAAGAGAAAAATAGGGAAAGTCAGAAATTCAGGGAATATCTCAGAAGGCACAATCATTCAGAAAAAGATCTATCTAACCTAAACTTTGACAAACTACGAGATCTGTATAACAGAGAGAGAGAGAAGGTGATTGAGAAGTGTGTAAAAGAAAATGAGAAACTTGAAAAGATGGAAAATTTGAAGAAAAAGTTTGGAGGAATGTGTGGATACCTGCTGGAAAGAGGTATGAAGCCTGAGATTGTTGAACATTTATCCAGAGAATCAGTGTTGGACCAGTACAACAAACTGAAAAGAAAAAAAAAATTGAAAGGGTCCAAACTGAGAGCTCTACCAAACAGGCTGAACCAACTGATGAACCTCAAGCAAAGAAGAGAAGAATCCAAACTTTGAGGGAGAAACAAAAGAAACAGGCTGAAAAAGAAAAACCAGATGAAGTACCTGCTGTTGAAACACCCATCCCAGAGGAACCTAAGCCTGAACCTGAGGATGAACCATTTCTCCCTTGGGAAAATAAAGAAATGATAAACATTCTAAGAAACATAATGATAAATCAAAGAGGAATGACTGAAGCAGACTTCAATGTCTTGGAAAAGGAAGATTTGAAGACCCTCTTTTATCTTCAAAAGAATGAATGGGAGAAAGCCTTAAGGGAAGGAGAGAACCCAAGATATTATGCTGATGGTAGGTTTGTACCTGCTGGATTGGCAAGAACTCCTGACATGGATAAAATGTTAAAAGAACTTAAAGCAGCAGGACACAATGTTGTTGAACTTGCCAATCTACCAACAGAGATGGTTGAGGCTATATACATTAATGTTTTTAACTTGAGGCCTGCACAACCAAAGAAGTCCATTCCCTTCAGACCTCCTATTTCAAGAAGATTTCCACAAGGAGGAAGAGGTCAAGGAGGAAGAGGTGAGTCAAGCAGTTCTGCACAACAAAGAACAACAAGACCACAGTCTGATGTGGATCTTCCTAGGGAACGTACTATGACTCAGTTACAGAATCTTTAAAAGTGATTATGGAAAACAGATTGCTGAGAGAGAATTTGGTTAGGAGTGACTTTCGTGACTACAATGAAGAACAGTTGGATAGAATGGCCACTCTCAGATTGTATGATTACAGAGACAGAAGCAAAATGGCAGGTAGACAGATGAATGATCTGTCAAAATACTTGTATGAAGAAGTTGGAAAAGGATTCAAATTCTTAAAAGAAAAGAGGAGCTGGAGGTTGATTCAGTCTCACAAGTCAAAAAGGACTGCAAAGCGGAAAAGAATGGACATAGCTGAAAGAGACTTTCAGATGATCTTCAGAGATGAGAATCCATTGTCCAACTTGAATACATGTATAAGTCTGGGAAGAAGAATGAGACGCCCCAATTACACAGTACAGAAAAATGGGATTATAGCTGACTTTGAATTCAAAGAGAATGATAATCATTTTGTACTGAGGTATTCAGATGGAAAAATTCTGGGGATCATTAAGAAAGATGAAGACTTGACATGCCTGCACAATGAAGACTTGATGGATATAAGGGACTTGGCTATACCAGAAAGTCACACTCACTACCAAGCCCTTAATATCTTCAAAATGAAAGCTGCTTCAGAGATAATCAATCGAAGACAAGCCATTCATAATGCAAGAAAGAGACAAGATCAATAGAATAGGCTTTGTTTTGTAATGTCTTCGGACAACTTTCTGATTATGTAATTTGCTTATGTTATTTGAATATGTAATTTTAATTTTTGATTTGATGTGTATTTTTGCTAAGTGTAAGTAACCATAGAAATGTTTTGGGTCAGCTGAGGTGTTCCAATCTAGGGGGAGATTGTTGAGTCTAACAATTGACCTAAGGGGGAGATTGTTGAGTCAAAGATTTGACCAGAATGAAGTATATGGAAGATTGGAATCTTCTCAACCTCCTCTGAATTCGCTAAGTATGGATCCGGGCACACCTTAGACATCCGAGCAAGGTTTTACTTAGCCGGGTATGAAAATTTGTCTACCGGGCAAGGTTTACTTCAAGTAGTCTTCTTTAGTGGTTATCCGAGCATGGTTTGCAAATTAGTGTATTGCAGAGCAAGGTTCACTAGTTTATGTAAATCCGGGCAAGGTTCACTTTATCAAGCAAGTTTGTTCTTCAGAGCCAAGTATATTACTCTTCCGAGTAAGGTTTGGTTAACCAAGTCCAAGAAGCCAAGTGATTGGAAGACCGGGCAAGGTATTCATTAATAAGTATGGTCCAAGTATGCTTGATGATCTAAAGAATATCTCTAAGTAATATCGGGCAAGGTTCAGCTCAAGCAAGGAACAGTACTCCCTAGTACACTTTGCTAATAAGTTATTTTATAGCAAAGAGCTGAAATGGATCATTGTTGCTCGTAAGGATTTGTCGGGCAAAGTTTGACAAAGCCAAGAAGACTGAAGTCTACCCGGTGAGTATTTTACTTGGTAAAATACTCTTCAAGTAAAGTTTACCCGGAAACTGATTTCGAGTACACTTCTATGTTACCAAGTCCTGAAGGATGGCAGAGTACACAGCGTACTCGGAAAATGAAGATTTATGAAAAGCCTACCCGGAAGACTTGTTTTACACTTAGTTTATTTTGAATATGTAATTTGAATATGTATGATTGTATTTAGGATTTCTAGAAGGAATGACAGCTGTCCTAGGTTGGCAGGCCTATAAATAGAATGTTTAGGGCACGCCGCCAGAGACAAGACACACATAGATAGAAAAAGACACATTTATTGAGATAGAATATCGTGTGACGGCTGTCCTAGGATTCCTAAAACCCTAAATCGATTATCCACTTTGTATGATGAAAATTATATAGATGGAAATCTTTTGAGTGAATCCTGTGTGTGCTTTCTACCTTTGATTATTCATAGCAACCATATGTTTGTTATTGATTCCGCCTTTAACAAACGGATATCTTTCTATATATAGCAACCCGTCATTAACTCTCTTGTCGGCACATTAATCTGTGAGTTATGACATGATTAAGTAAGATCCAGCTGAAATCGAGGGACTTGACAGTGATGGCATCATGGAGCGTTTGAGGGTCACGACTTAGAACGGAGTCTTGGATTTCCATAGGAAAACCGAGATGTACTTGTCGATTACACGCTCGAGTGGAGTGACCATGTGGGGAATGAGAAGGCTCAGTTCATTGAAACGATCGTTGTAGGCGATGTCATTACCACTTTCTTGTTTCAAATTCCAAAATTCCTCTTCCAACTTCCGAATCTCATGTTTCGGGCAGAACTCCTTGAGTATAAGTTTCTTGAGGTCATCCCATGGCAAGGCCATGGAAACCTCAGCGCCAAGCCTGCGCTTATCACCATTCCATCAATTGAGGGCATTCTTCTTAAGCTTGCTCGAGGCGTAGTTGGTTTTCTTGTCCTCGGGGCATTCACATTGGAGGAATATGCTCTCCATTTCTTCGAACCATTGGAGGAGAACGGTAGCATCGTCGATACCGTGGTATTCGCGCGGGTTGGCACTCTTGAATTGTTTGAGGGGGTAAGCAATTGGGTTCGGTATTATGGATGATGTAGGGGCATTCACATTTTGGAGTTGAGAGATGATTGTTGGGAGGGATCCCACGATTCCCTTAGCGATGCGGGATGACATGCTACGGCCTGAGTTGCCGGTGCGACGGTTACGGTTGATAAGGCGGGAAGAAGACATGCTACAATGACGACACGTGAAAGATTTATTATGTTTTGGAAAAAATATGTATGTATAACTATGTGAAATTTCGAGTTTTGTGAAAATTCATGAGAATACAAAATAAAATTTTAATAACCTTAACTTAGGGTATTGATGAAATTAATAATATGAGAAAATATTCATTCTTAATAAAAAAATTAGGGAAAAAAATCTCATCATTGATTTATGAGTGTGATCGTCACATGACCACGTTTGATACAATGAGGGTAGCAGATTTGGGTACGTTTGGTGTGATATGCTTTGGCCTAATAAGTTCCACACCCTTACCGAACACTCTAGGAAGGCAACCAGGTCTCGCTGTTGATTGAGATTTATGCGCATTGCACTTCCTTAGGCTTGCAAGCCTTGTTGTCAAGAGTTTGGTAAAAAAGTGCGTACCACTTACAGTTACTACATATCCGTCCCACGAATCATCCTCAAGGAGAGGGGAGTAAAAAGGCGGGATTTCTTAAGGAATTTCTCATTTTTTTAAAATCGTCCTAAAGTTTTGAAAACAATTTTGAGAGTGAGGCATAGCCTCGGATTAAGTGTGTGATTTTGTGTACAAGAATAATATTAAATCAATAAATAATATTTAAGCTACTGCAATCAATAATATAATTCAGGGTGCAAACACGGAAAGGCATATCACGTATAGGGACCCTAAGCATGCTACTAGGCCGTTATATCTAACCACCTATCTTATAGCCTTCGGATCTGATACCAATCTGTCACACCCCGACCAAAGGCGGAACATGCCGGGGCGTAACGTATTGATTGGACAGTAGCTTGAAAGACACTAATTAAAGTGACAATAATTATTCAATTCATTAATATCAAAACAAGTACACAAATTCAATAAACAGAACTACAATTACATCATGTTTTGTATTTTGAATAATATCCTAAGGTAAAACTAAATTATTCGATCTTGGACAATGTAAATTACTTGTACCTGTAGCATGTATAAAAAAAGAGTTTGTCAACACGAATGTTGGTGAGAATACAAAAGTTTTAGTGGAGATACTTATATAGATAAAAACCACAATTCTTATGTAAATGATGAGTATTACTATTTCTATGAAAATGTAAACAACTAAATAGATGTGAACCCGTTCTTATTGATACGAAATCAATGTAATTGGGTAAATGTATGATCATACTAGATGAGGATAGATGAGGATGAGATACCAACCATCAAACATAAAATAAACACTTAAACACATAGAGCATAGTCATAGATATTGCAATCCTCACACATAAACATATAACGAATTGTGTTTGAAATAGATGTAGAAATAAAACAATAAAAAGATTGAATAAGGTATACATGATACCCCCAAAATGTAAAAGATGGAAAAAGGGGGATATGTAAACTCACTTTAGAGAATAAGAGACCGAATAATATACGTTAAGATTGGTAGGAGAATAAGCGTCGCGCTCGAGAGGTACCAAGGTCAAATCCTAACAAGTGTAATAATGGGAAAAATACTACAAATTATCAATTGGACAAAGGGAGAAACAAGATATGAACGGGTATAGAGAGTATAGCATATTGTATTTAGAGTTTATGATTAATAAAGATTACTTATAAATTAATATTTGTATAAAATATAATTGTTTATAAAATATTCGTACTTATATTATTAAAGCGGTAACAATATATATTTATAAAAATGCCAAATTATTATGTAAATAATAATTATATCCTTAATTTACGTATTCTAAATAAACAAAATCTTTTTAGATATTCATTACAAAAACTCTTATAAACTTTTAATAACCATAATACATAGGTTTATATATACATAGATATATGTATGTATATCTAGTTATAATTCGGGAATCGAAAAACAATGAGTTAATATGTTGGTTTTAATAAGGTATAAATTTTTTATTATTTATTAAGATTTTTAAAATCATTGGAATTGATTATTGTAACAAAATACCAAAAAAATGAAGGCAGAAGGGGTGGCAGGGGGTCAAACTCGCGACCTCCACCCCGGGATTCAAGTGTCTTAAGAAGTTGTGCTACAACTATATGTGTTTAAGAAATCAGTTCCTATAAATAAAAGACACAGACAGATCATAACAGGTTCATAATTAAACCCTAACAACATCAATCGGTTAATTCTATTGATGTTTTTTTAATAGATGTTAGGGCTTCTGATAAGCATCAAATCGCGAACCTACACATGTGTTCAATTACCTCTAACGAAGTCTAGATATGGGTGAACCGAAGTTGGACCTGGCCGACGGATTTGATGACGAACGGACAAGAAAACAGCGAGTTTAATTCAATTGATTAGAGGGGTTATGATGGCGATGGTAAAGGGATGGTGTGTGTCAACTTAATTGTACTATAGACAAGTATTTTTGTGGTTTCGGGGTCAACTGGGTGGCGGTTCGTTAGGGTGTGAACGACTGTCATATAGCTGTCAATTAATGCAATTAAGGTATGTTTTGGACGCGTTTTTTATTACTTAACGTTTATACAAAGTCAATTCCGTGATTCCAGGCCTTAATTGTGGATTGAGAAATCAATAGAAAATGTTGGCTGATGGTGGGAGGGAAGAAGAGAAAAAGAGAAAAAAAAATAAATAATTAAATAATAATAATAAAATTTAAACGAGTCGGTTTTTGGTCCGAAAATTGACGAATGTTACACAAGTCTTGATAGCTAAAAGTCATACTTGTGTGTCTTAAGCGAGTGAAAATCAGATTTGGTTCGGTTTCCATCTCACAACAAGTTCATAGATGGTTTCCACATGCCCAAATATCAAAGAACTTGTATAATAATGTACACATGAAAATACTTAAGTTCGGTTTACGGTCTAGAGCTATTTACGGTTAAACGGAGGCATAGACTCTTAGAACCCTTAACCATGGAACTTCATAAAATGATGTACAAACTAAAATGAGCAGAAGTTAAACATGATTAGTATGTGCAAACATGTTATATAAGTGTATATATATCAAGGACCACGAAAATCTTACATGAAGCCTTGCCTTACGAAGCCCGAAACTTAACCAACCGGGGTCAATTATGTAACCACCAAAGGTAACAAGAGGTGTGTATTATATATATGTTATGCCATATGCTTCAAGTATTGATTAATACTAAGAAAACTAAATAAAATTGCAAAACTAACTTAGTTTGACTTTGGAAGTCAAACTTGAAATAAACTTGAAAATAACCTTGTATGATCTTTGATTTTGAGTGAGGAAAGAGTTTATGAGCAAGGATTTATGTGGGAAAGGGTTGGGTATTTATAGGAAGGGCTTAATTTGGTTAAACAAGAAGTTTATTGGTTAAAAATCAGATTTAGTGGACGATAAAACAACCAAGGGAACACAAGAAACATTTGTGTCTCATGGTATCTTTTTAAGTTTCAAAAATGACATTTTGTCCCCCGAAGTTCGTTTTAAGTGATTTTAACGTGATTTAAGGCCCGAAAAGGATGTTTTCAAGACCCAACATGTGTAAAACAATATTGTAACATAAAAACCAACATTTTAATTATATCCTAAGTTTCAGTTTACAAAACCGGTCGGTTTACATGATAAACGGATCATAAACGAATACAAACGGGACCCGATTTTGACGAATGTCACAGTATCCCCTACTTTAAGAAATTTCGTTCCGAATTTAAAACAAAGATGATGATGCAAAAAAGTGTGGATACTTCTCTTTCATTGTGTCTTCTCGTTCCCAAGTGAATTCTGCGCCACACCGTGATTCTCAACGAACTTTGACTAACCGAATACGACTACGCTTGGTTTTCGTCTCGCTGCGATCCATGATCTCAACGGGTCGTTCAACCATGATCATTGACTCATCGACATGTACTTAGTCGAGAAGTATATGGACATTACCCTCGGCTAAGCACTTTTTAAGATTCGAAACATGAAACGTCGGATGAACACTGGAAAGTTCTTGCGGTAGTTCGAGTCGATAAGCTACTTTCCCAACACGCTCAAGAATTTTGAAAGGACCAACGAAACGAGGAGCTAGCTTACCCTTCTTTCCAAAACGGACTACCCCCCTTCCGAGGAGATACTTTTAGATGGACAAGGTCGTCAACATTAAATTCGATCGGTTTTCACCGTTTGTCGGCATAACTCTTTTGACGACTTCTAGCGGCTAGGAGGTTCTTACGAATTTAATCAATCACATCGGTGGCTTCTTGGACCATTTTGGGTCCCGTGATTTGAGCTTCACCGATTTCGTTCCAACTAATCGAAGTTCGACATTTTCGACCGTAAAGAGCTTGAAACGGAGCCATATTAATGCTAGAATGATAACTGTTGTTATACGAGAACTCAATGAAAGAAATGTGAGAATCCCAATTCCCACCAAAATCAAGAACACACGCTTGTAGCATATCCTCGAGTGTTTGAATCGTACGTGTGGATTGACCGTCCGTTTGAGGATGATAAACGGTGCTAAGATCGAGACGTGTTCCCAAAGCTTCTTGAAGAGATCGCCAAAAATGAAAGGTAAAACGGGCATCGCGATCGGAGATTATAGACAATGGTAAACCGTGTCGACACACAATTTCCCAAACATAGATTTGAGCAAGCTACTCGACAGAATATTTCTCACGAATCGGAATGAAATGAGCAGACTTAGTTAAACGATCAATAATCACCCAAATAATATCGTTGCCTTTTTGGGTGTTGGGGTAGTTTAGTGATAAAGTCCATAGCAATATTTTCCCATTTCCAAACGGGAATCGGTGGTTGCTCGAGTAGACCAAAAGGTCTTTGGTGTTCGGCTTTGACTTTTGAGCAAGTAAGACATTTAGATACATACAATGCTACACCCTTTTTCATACCTGGCCACCAAAAGGTAGCACGAAAATCAAAATACATCTTATCCGCACCAGGATAAACGGAGTATCGCGAATTGTGAGCTTCATTGAGAATACAAGAATGAAGGTCATCGCGATCGGGAACCCACAAATGATTGAGGAAGAACAAAAGACCATCGGGTTTGGTTTCGAGTTGAAGTTCGGCTCCACATGACAATTCGTCCTACATGTTACCTTCTTCAATGGAGGTACGCTGAGCTTGAAAGATACGGATTTGAAGATCGGTTTGAACAACAACGCTTAAAAGCATAACGGATTTAACATTAACCTTTCGACTTAGGGCGTCGGCAACAACATTCGCTTTACCGGGATGTAGTGAATTTCGCAATCGTAATCACTAAGTAATTCGGCCCATCGTCATTGTCTCATGTTGAGATCTTTTTGGTCAAAAATATGTTGAAGACTTTTATGATCGGTAAACACAACACATTTTGTACCGTAAAGGTAATGTCTCCAGATTTTGAGAGCAAAAACGACGGCACAAAGTTCATGATCGTGAGTCGTATAATTCTTCTCGTTGACCTTTAGTTGCCTTGATGCGTAAGCGATGACTTGACCTCGTTGCATGAGAACACAACCAAGGCCTTGATGGGATGCATCGCAAAATACAACAAAATCGTCGTTTCCATTGGGAAGGGTTAGAACGGGAGCATTGCAAAGCATGTCCTTGAGAGTATGAAAAGCTTCCTCTTGTTTCGAACCCCAATCAGATGGTTTTCCTTTATGAGTGAGGGAGGTGAGCAGCAAAGAGATCTTGGAAAAATTTCGAATGAAACACCGATAATATCCGGCCAAACCGAGGAAGGATCGAATTTCCGTGAGAGTCGTTGGATTTTTCCAATCCTTAACGGCCTCAATTTATAGCGGTATCAACATGAATACCTTTGTCGTTTACGATATGTACCAAAAATTGAACTTCCTCGAGCCAAAATTCACATTTGGAGAATTTGGACTAGAGTTGTTCGTTTCTAAGGAGTTCAAGAATGGAACGCAAATGATGATTATGTTCGGCTTTGGATTTATAAAAGATAAGGATGTCATCTATAAAGACAATAACGAATTTATCAAGAAATGGTTTGCAAACGCGGTTCATGAGATCCATAAACACCGCGGGTGTGTTGGTTAACCCGAAGGGCATGACCAATAATTCAAAATGTCTAAATCGAGTACGATAAGCGGTTTTTGGAACGTCTTCTTCGCGAACACGCAAGTGATGGTAACCCGGTTGAAGATCGATTTTTTAGAAACACGTAGCGCCTTGAAGTTGGTCGAAAAGGTCGTTGATACGTGGCAATGGATATCGATTTTTAATAGTGAGTTTGTTGAGCTCTCTATAATCGATGCACATACGAAACGAACCATCCTTCTTTTTCATGAATAGGACATGAGCGCCCCAAGGAGAAGAGCTTGGACGAATGAAACCTTTATCGGAAAGCTCTTCGAGTTGGTTCGACAATTATTGCATTTCTAACGGGGCTAAACGATAAGGATACTTGGTCACGGGCATTGCGGCACAAGATCGATTCGAAATTCAATCGGACGAACGGGCGGAAGGCCGGTGACATCATCGAGAAAACCATCAAGGAAATCACGAACAATAGAAATATCTTAGATTTTCTTTTCTTTTTTGTCTTTTGTCACCTCGAGAGCTAAAAACGGAACATACTTTTGGCTTAAGTATTTCAGAGATTGGGAGCACGACATGAGATTTAGCCTTCTCAAAGTTGCTTTGCCGAAGACTTTAAGAAAGTTGCCGTTGACGAGCGGAATTTGAATGAATTTATCGAAGCAAATGACTTCGGCACGGTGCAAAGATAACCAATCCATGCCTACTATGACATCAAAACTTCCCATTTGCATCGGAATGATATCGATGGAGAATTTATGGTTGGAAAGAATGAAGGAGAAATCGCGGACGACGGAGTTGATGGTAATGGAATTTCCATTAGCGACTTTAACAGAAAATGGTCGGGAAAGATTGGTTCGAGGCACAACAATTTTTGACTCAAATTTCAAAGAAATAAAACTTCTATCGGCACCAGTATCAAATAAAATAGAAGCCAAATGATGGTTCACCAAAAACATGCAGTTCAAAACATCGTTAGCCACTTGAGCTTGATTTGCATTCATCATGAAAGCTCGCCCTTAATTTCCATGGTTTCTTTGAGTTACTTGAGGTGGAGGAGGAAGTGGTGTTTGTTTGGCCTGCATAGGTTGGATGAGTGATGCATTGAGTTGGGAAAGTTGAGGTTGGTATGTTTGGACATGGTAGGCTTGGGTTTGGTAGTAGGGTATGGTCATGGTTTAGGTTTGGTTGGCAAAGGCTAAGCGAGGGCAATTGTTGCGGAAATGGTTGGGATCGCCGCAGTTAAAGCAAGCTCGGGGTTGTTGGGGTTGGTTTGGTGGGTAAGGTGCATATCGGTTTTGAGAATTTTGGGGGATGATTCTTGTTTGGTTAGGTTGGGTTCGTTGTGCGGATCGACATGTAGTGTTGAGATGACCCAAACGGTTACAAATGGTACAATGGCGAAAAGGCACGTGTGAGGGGTGGTGAAGTTGGCAATTGTTGCAAAGTGAGTAAGTACCGGTGTAAGGTCTTCAAGTTTGTGATGGAGCTTGGATTTGTTGTTGTGGTTGAGGTTGGGTAACAACAAAGTTTCGGTGATTGGTTTTGGGCTTCTTTTTGTTGTTGTTGTTGTGGCGAGAAGAGTTTGAGTAGTTAATGGCTTGGGGTGTGGGTTCAACTTTGGCTTGTGGTGTGGGTTTGGGCTTGGCTTTCTCACTTGGTTTCTTGAGGGTTAGGGTACCCGCTTTCACATGGTTTTCCGATAGCGCACCGGCTAGTGTGATAGCGTCCTCAAGATTCACGGGTTTGCTACTCATTATTGAGTCCTGGATTTGCATTGGTAAACCCCCAATATATTTGTCAAGTTCACGTTCGGTAGGGGTAACCAAGTGAGGGACGAGGATGCTCAGTTCATGGAAACGAAGTGAATAAGCGAAATTATCACCACTTTCTTGCTTGAGGTTCCAGAATTCCTCCTCGAGCTTTTGAAGCTCGTTCTTGGGACATAACTTCTTCATCATGAGTGCCTTTAGATCGGACCATGGAAGAGCCATAGCCGTTTCCAAACCTTGGAGGTGCATAACACTACCCCACCATGTAAAAGCCGTTTTTTGAAACATACTCGAGGCAAAATTTATCTTTACTTCGGGGCACTCGCTGTGTCGGAACACACTCTCAGTCGATTTAAAGCATTGAAACAAAGTAGTCGCACAATTGGTTCCAAGGAACTAGGATGGGTTTGCACTTGTAAATTGCTTAATCAATTAAGATGCGGGTTTGGGTTCAACGGGTGGAGGTTGGGTAGCTTGGATTTGGGTAACAAGTTCGAGAATCAAGGCGGCCATTTGCTTGACGATGAAAGCAGCCACACGTAGGTTCGAGTTCTTGCGCGAATGACGGCTAACCGGAGGCATGATAAAAGATTTTAAAGAAATGGAACAAGTTTGAGGTAAAAAGAAATGAATATGAGGGTGTAAAAATAAAATAAAACTTCAATTTTTGGTTGTGAATCCTAGAGTTAGTAAGGAGATGTTAGTTGTTAAATAAAATATAAAGCTTTGAATATAAATAACAATCCAAAAACAAAACGTAAATAATTTTTTGAGAGGTTAAAGCTTGAAAATTGAGATTTTGAGATTTATAGAGTCTGAAAATCGTACATGAACCACCATGATTTGATATTCTAACACTAAAAAGTTTATAAAGCACCACGTTGGAGTCTAAACATGTGCACGAACCACTGCAACTTTTTCATGTTTTTGACTCAAATAACGATAATGACACAATAAATCGAGATAAAATGTCATGTCAAAACACTAGTCTACGAACCACCATAGTTCTAATGATTTAACACCGAAAATTAGGATGGCGACCGGAACGCTCGCATTCGACTACTTAAGGTATTTACATGCATAACACGGTTCGTTGGCCTAGAAAATGAGCACTATAATTCAACCATCCTGAGTAAGTAAATCATCTTCAATTCTTGGAATCTTTTTGTCAAATGGTCGTTTCATAATGTCTCATTTCCTATGATGGCTACAAACCCGATATAAACGCAACCTTTAAGGGATTTGAAACAACGGGATCCAAGTTAATCTTGTAATCCATAAAAACACAATAAAAATCTAGTTCTTGCGTTTTAAGGTAAGGATACCTTGAGTATACTATGAAATGTGTGTATGTGAACATTTATGATATTGGTGAATTTTAAACAAGTTTATATATAAACATGCGATATGAACAAAAATAGAGTAAACACGTATAAGCGAACGTATAAGTCCCTAAAGAATAACAATACTAGGTCGTTACGTCTAACCACCTATCCTATTGTCATGGCTCTGATACCAATCTGTCACACCCCGACCAAAGGCGGAACATGCCGAGGTGTAACGATTGCCCATAAGCGCATGACACTAATTAAAGCGACAATATTTAACAAACTCATTTCATTTCACAACATCGAAAATGTCACATAACAATATTCATAAGATACTCACAACAAAATATAACAAAATATAGCAAATCAAATATTGTTCATATTTGCTATTATCCAAAAGGTCTCGATGATGTTTTCTTCAACTCCACAATCAACATAGATGCAAACCTGTAACATTTCAGAAAAATAAAGTTTATCAATACAAAGGTTGGCGAGCAATTCATAAGTTTGAGCATAATAATATATAGTACGAAAAAGCCACAATCTTGTATACGAAACAATAAATAAAAGCAATAACTTGGATAAATAGATATCGCTAAACACATTAGCGACACCTACCTATAAGGGAATGCCAAATAGTCTAGGATTTTATGGTTATCGTTAATAGCATTACGTTAATGACACCTTGCTATAAGGGATTGCCAAATAGACAAGGATTTATAGTTCCACCAACCAAAAGCGATAAACACGTAGACAAATGATCATGTAAGCATAGAACACCAAATCGAGCAATTATTTAAGTAAAGTATACAATAACGTTTGTGGTTTAAGATTCAAGTATAAAGTATTTAGTTGAATAAGTATGAAATGTCACCCCAAAACGAAAGATGGAAAACGGGGTATGAAAGTACTCACATTCAAGTAATAAACTTGAAAGATGGTTGATTTGAAGTTTAACCGGTATGTCGGGGTTTAACGAACGGAGCCTAAAATAAAAGAATTCTTGTATTAGAAAAGTTGTCTTGGAAGTCTTTAGGATAAAATAAATGTTAAGTAATGTAAACAATTAAAGTAAAAAGTTTAAAATGTAACTATTTAAGAAATTATAATAATAACCCTTTAAAAATGTAAGTTTGCTCGAAACCGGGTTAAAGTATCTAACCTTAATATTTACCTCAACCTATGTTAAGTAATAAGGTGGGTAAAATTGCAAGAATGCAAGTCCCTTTGGGATAAAGATACTAAAATGGGTTTTAACGAGTGTTTGGGTTGTTGGTTCGGGTCTTGATAATTGGTCAAACCCAAAGTCAACTTTCCAAAATAATAAATGTTATGAGATAACTCAATAAAACTTAATAAGACTTAACCAAGTATGTAGTTCTATTGTTTTAGAACTAACAACGCACGTTAAGCGAGTGTTCGGTTTTGTCGGTCCAAACTTTGTTATGAGATCAAGTTGGATCCAACATTTCCAAGTATCTAACCTTAAAATAATTAAAATCTGTTTGTAAACTATTTTTAAAGAAATATACATGTCTTGATAGCTAAAAAACAAACTTGTGTGTCTTAAGCGAGTGAAAATCGGATTTGGTTCAGTTTCCATCTCACAACAATTTCACAGATGGTTTCCACATGCCCAAATATCAAAGAACGTGTATAATAATGTACACATGAAAATACTTAAGTTTTACAACCAAAATGTTAACAATAAAGCTTTAAACAAAAGTTCTGTTTACGGTCTAGAGCTATTTACGGTTAAACCGAGGCATAGACTCTTAGAACCCTTAACCATGGAACTTCATAAAATGATGCACAAACTAAAATGAGCAGAAGTTAAACATGATTAATATGTGCAAACATGTTATATAAGTGTGTATATATCAAGGACCACGAAAATCTTACATGAAGTCTTGCCTTACGAACCCCGAAACTTAACCGACCGGGGTCGAATATGTAACCGCCAAAGGTAACAAGGGGTGTGTATTATATATATGTTGTGCCATATGCTTCAAGTATTGATTAATACTAAGAAAACTAAATAAAATTGCAAAACTAACTTAGTTTGACTTTGGAAGTCAAACTTGACATAAACTTGAAAATAACCTTGTATGATCTTTGATTTTGTGTGAGGAAAGAGTTTATGAGCAAGGATTTATGTGGGAAAGGGTTGGGTATTTATAGGAAGGGCATAATTCGGTTAAACAAGAGGCTTATTGGTTAAAAATCGGATTTAGTGGACGATAAAACAACCAAGGGAACACAAGAAACATTTGTGTCTCATGGTATCTTTTTAAGTTTCAAAAATGACATGTTGGCCCCCAAAGTTCGTTTTAAGTGATTTTAACGCGATTTAAGGCCCGAAAAGGATGTTTTGAAGACCCAACAAGTGAAAAACAATATTGTAACATAAAAACCATCATTTTGATTATATCATAAGTTTCGGTTTAGAAAACGGGTCGGTTTACATGATAAACGGATCATAAACGAATACAAACGAGTACAAACGGGACCTTATTTTGACGAATGCCACATGCTTGATCTGATGCAAACATTTCCTCAAGAACTCAATATTATATTAGAGAAAAAGTTTTGTTTCCTTATAGAGGTCAGTGACTACAATATCAGAAACCCATATGATGTATATGGTGTCACCAAGCTAACGGATGACGAGGATGTTCTTTATGAGCTTGAGAAGCAGCTTGCACATGGTCAGATATGATGTTGTTAATATGTTTTTCTATCTATTCCAATTTACAGAATCCATTTGTGAATTTGTTTCGTTGTTATTTCATTATGTTTATATTCATGTACAACCTAACGACCAACAATCTTTAACAATTGGTTCAATCTCTGGCCTGAAGTCAAACGAAAAGGTACGACCTTATTTTCAAATCCCATTCTATGTTTTCGTTTTGCTACATATAATATTTCCAGACATCTAAATGTGTATACTAAAAACATTTTTGTTATTGGCATATTTTCACATGGCCCTTTTTAAATGTCCTTTGTGTCTGCCATGTTTACTGCTGAGTTTTTTTATCATATGTGTTTTGTGTTTCATTATTAAAAAACATCATATTTTGATAATTAAATGTAAAAGGTGTTTCATTTTTAAAAAGCAACAAATTTTTCAAACCGCATTCTATGTTTCCATTTCGCTACATATAATATTTCCTGGCATCTAAATGTGTATACTAAAAACATTTTTGTTAACCGTATTCGTAGGCTTTGTCTACTCCTTCGTCCAATCAAGTCACCCCTATTTCAAATTCTGAAGATGTTATTCATGATCGTGTTTCATCACTTGACAAGAAGCTTCTCTCTTTACCTATCAATGATGCAAAACTCCAGCGGAAGTTGGATGACACTTATAATGTTCATGAGGACACATGTATGTCGGCAACCAAAACCAAGGTTGATGAAGAAACAAATACCGATACCAATGTTGGTGAGAGAGTTACCGTTGTGATGCCAAAGTTTTGAAAGGGACGAATTTTAAAGTTTCATTATAAATGCAACGTTTTGCATGTATGTTGAGTGTTTTTTTTTCTTTTTTCTTTTTTTTAAAGTGTGGATGACTTTACTGTTGGCAATCCTTTATTTTACTTTGACAATTTGGTTTTATTGATGGTGTTTGCATTTCATAGTCATATCAATGAATTTTTGTTTTTCTTATGTTATGTATTGTTTATTAGTTGTATTCTCTCTTCTCCTTTCTTTATAGTTTATACCAACTACTTTGTTTATCTTTTCTAATATTGGTTTACAACTACATATTTTTTTTAAGGTTCAATGAGGGAATCTTCATCATTTTAATCCTATTTAAATGACTGCTTACATTGGTACTACCAAAAAGCAATATGAAGTGACATCCACCAACTAATTTGGACAACTACATGTAGAATATTCATGATGACAAATCTTTTCATCTATTTGTTGTATCACTTATGTTGTAGTATATTTTAGACACAAACTTTTCAAATTGAAATGGTCAAATTGGAATAAAGTTACCCACATTTACGTTTCACTTATTTTACTTTTTGTAATTGAACTATTATAAAACAATGTTTCAAGCACGTAATATCTTACTTTTTGGAAATGGTGATTCCTATTTTCATAAACTTATTTCAAGTTTTCAATTAAGGTAACATCAAACGAATTTAGTAATGGTTTCACTCTTTAACATGCAATATATTGTATTTGTAACTTTTTGTATATAATATATGTATTATAAGTGAAAATCAATTAAAATGTGATTAGCATAAATCATGATCCTGATTCAAGTTCATACAAGTAATTACTACTAAACCCTTTATGATGAAATCCACCAATGATTATCATCATAACCATAACCAACAAAACAAAAAATTTTAACAAATTATTTATACAAGTTCGATAATATATTTTTATCTTACAATAAATATATGCAACTCCAACGTTTAAGTAGCGGATACCACTATGTATTTGTTAACAAATAAGTAAAAAGGAAATGAAATAAAATAAAAGAATACTGATTAGAATAATCATATGCAATACCAACGCTTAAATACGGGATACCACTATTTTTTTGTTTTCTTAAAACGTATTAACAATAAACTATAATATCAGTATAACAACAAATTCACAACTATATATGTACCTCATCTTACATGATCAATCCTCTATTATAATAAAAAAAATAAACTATTAACTTATGAATTTTTAAACATCTATGCTCGACAATAACTATTTTTATAGTAAATACTAAACATTTAGACTTGTCAAACCAACCAAACGTGTGGTGTTTGGTGAGTGCTTCCCTTGTGTTCAAACCCGAAGTAACCAAACGACAAATTTACAAATGACTCATAAATTTGACATCTCTTTTTCAACTGTTTTTCCTGCTAACGGTAAACTAGCAGATACCAATACCGATAATGATATTTTTTGTATTAAAAATTGATATCAACAAGTTTTAAAAACAAACTATATAAATTTAAATATGGCATTTCAAAATAAAATATGGAATGTACATATACACCATCATTCCTATTAAAAAATTTGTTTTACTTAAAACACTACAAAATTATATTAAAATAATATTAAGTTACCAAAAGAAACTTATAACACTTAATATCATCATCGGTCATCACAATTCAAACAAACTCTTCATCTTCTTCATCTACACCGGTGGACTACTCTCATGTATGATCTTCACCAACTTAATAAGTTAATATGTAAATGACCTTCACCGCCTTTCTTAGTAGCCTCATATTTTTATCATAGTGATAATACTTAGCAACCAATTCTATGTATTTCAAACATTTTGATGAACAGATTTCTGTAAATTATAAACCTATGATTACAATAAATACTGTTTTTGTTTCACATTCTGGTAAATAATGTTCTTTGTTTTTTAATAAACATATACATTAATTATCATTATTGAGTCTCTATCAAACCTCATTACAAATTATACTTGAACGGCTACGGCTATGGCTACGGTAAACGGTAAAGTACATCTACATTCTGAATTTATTGTGTAATTTATGTCAGTATATGAAATCAATAATACATACCAAAATTGTGATTGTAAAGTACACTATTCGTAATCAGGTGTTACTAAGATTAACAATTTATGTTACCTTAATTGTTTGTAACATATGTTTTCCTGATTTGTCTATTTCAAATTCGTGTCTATGTTGTAACAAGTTATTGTCAATGTTTTGATCAACAGATATTGATAATGGACGTACCCGCGGTTATTGTATTTTATGATACTTCACAAATGCAAACGGTATATCTAACTAATCAAATTCACATATATTCATTCAATAATTTTATCATGATGCATGGACGTTCCGTTTACAACTATTGATTATTTGAAATTCAGGTTCTTCCACATCATATATGTGACCATTTATTTCAAAATGAACTAGAGGATCAGTTTTTTGCTTTGTACCATTCAAACGATAATGGCCATATGATACATATTGATTTTATTAACAACAATATGTTTTAACATGGATGGAATGAGTTTCTTCAGCGACATCAGTTTGTGTTTGGTGATATTTTTGTTTTCGTTCCAGTCAATTTACATGAATAGAGATTCATATATGTTCCGGATCAACGCACTTATGATCAAAAGAATTTTGAAGGCTCTATTAAATACCCGACTCTAAGTTACCTGGCATATATTTTAAATTTCCACTTCAAACTTTGGTACATCCTAATATGATTACAAATTAGTAAGTGATTTCTTTATATTAAATTATTTTGGAGACTCATTTACAACGTTTATTAGCCTTTGAGGGATGATCGGGTGTATCGCTACTTTGGAAACCGTGCTAATGAAGTAATTGCTCATATTTTTTCCGTTGGTGGGACGTCATGGGATCTACCGATTGTTATGGTCAACACAGGTTCTTCTACATTTGGTTTTGGTAGTGAGTGGGAGCAAGTTGTAATTCATGTTAATCTTATGGTTAATGACCATATCGTACTCCAACATTTTCGTGATCGAACATTCAGAATGTATGCCTTTGACATAAATGGGATTGAACGCATACACTTTGATCCATTTATGGTCTATAATGGTCCCAACCAGAATACAAATATCAATTTTCTCTCCTTACTTTTTGAATAAAGCAGTGATGAAGATGACGGTTTGAATTTAAAGCTTTTTATGTTTTTTTTTCCACATTGCATTTATTAAACATAATATTCTAATTCTATATAGCATTTATCTATCAGGACCTGGTCAGCAATTGCAACTTAGGGATGAAAATGTTCAAGACATGGATGATGATGAATTTCATAATGAAGAAAACAACATTCTGGAAATTGTTGTTCACGATAGATGGGTAAATTAAATTGCCTTTCAAATCATTAAATTAGCTAAATATTTATGTTGGATCCGTATGTTGTATTACTACGATTCATTTTAACACTTACAACAATTTTATTTTTAGCGTTTTCCGGTTCAATTTGCACGTGATAATGGCTTGGATGTTGAAACCGATTTGGTGCTAATAAATCCGGACGGTGTAGACGTTGCAACGGAGATACGGTTGAAATAAATCAAGGTGCATATAGGTTCCGGATGCATGATTGGCCACTTTTTACGATGCTAAATGGTATTGAAATTGGAAGTTTTCCAGTATTGTTACTAAGGAATATTGATCTGAAAAATGGTTTATGCAATGGAACTCAATTACAAGTTATTCAATTGGGGATGCGTTTTATCGAAGTAAAGGTTATTTCGGGTACTAACATTGGTCATCGCCTCACTTTTATAACTCATAGTAGTCTAACTCCTTCAGATAAGAAATTGTCATTCAAATTGAAATGAAGACAGTTTCCGGTAGCGGTTTGTTTTGCAAAGACCATTAACAAAAGTTAATACCAATCACTAGTAAGAGTTGAAATATATCTGCGAGAACCGGTGTTTACACATGGTCAACTATATGTAGCTTTATCCCGAGTGAAGAGTAGAGATGGTGTTAAAATGATTATATTAGATAAGGAGGGTAAAGTTACAAATAAAACTACAAATACGGTTTATATGGAACTATTTAGTTGTTTATGAAAATTTTCATTTTGAAGTTTTTATTATCTATCTAATAATTGTAAAACGAATGTTATTTAGTTGTTTATGAAATTATCATTTTGAATTTTTTATTATCTATATAATAATTGTAGAACCAATGTTATTTTGGTTGAAACTTATGTTTAACAAAGTTTTTATTTCTTACAAGTATTATTAACAACTATATATCATGTTATTGTCTCCTCAAGTAAGATATATAGTTAAGTCTGACGTTATGTTTTCCAGTCAGATATGACGTGTTGTTGTTACACGATTTATATATTTCCACCCGTGTCGTACACGGGTCAATATCCTAGTAACTCCTATATATAAAACGATATTTGATGATTATGATACGCATGAAAGTTATGGAAGCCAATGGTTTTTTTTTTTATGTCTAATAGGTTAAAGCCTTCAAGTATGATGATTAGGAGTTTGATATAAACCATTAAATTTAATTACAAGTAGTAACCAATAAGATATTAAAAGTTCGGGTTTTAGACTTTAAGGTTGTGCTGCAAAAACCTTGATTAGGCATCGATTAATCCTCGATTAATCGCTAGTCACAACATCACTGATTAATTTTGGGCTAGTCAGCTAATTAATCAATCAACGGTCAAATCCATCAAAAATCAGCGGAATCAGGCAAGATTCTGACCAAAATTAGTGGTTTTCGGCGAAATTTCAACCAAAATCAGTGGGTTTTGGCGATATTTTGACCAAAATCAACGGTTTCTTGCGAGATTCTAGCGAAAACTAGCGGTTTTCAGCGAGATTCCAGCCAATTACGGCAAAAATATGTTTGTGCATGTAAAAAACTGAAAATTACATATTAAAATGTGTGTGTGTGTGTGTAAAACTGAAATATATATAGTAAAGTCCAATCCGATTAATCTCGATTAATCACTAGTCCCCACTCACCGCCCGACTACCGATTAGCGTTTTTACAACACTGCTTTTAGATGAAGTTTAACCCCCCCCTCCACCCACCCACCACCACCCAACACACACACACTTTTGCTCATTTCCTAAAATGAAGGTGCTATTATGGCATCTATAGGTAGATCATATTTGATGTATATAACTTGTAATAATTCATTGATGTTGTGTATGGGAATTAACTTAAGAGTTAGGTGGGGATGCTCTTGATAAAAAGACCTAATTTTTACCAAAATACTGATTTTGAAAATAAAATGATGTTTTGATCATCATCAAGTAATGAAAGTGAGCTAAAAATGATAATTAGAATGCATTAGATCATCAAATTGGATACAATTATGAAAATGGTGAATTTATATGCAATCATGAAGTAATTGATAGGGGAGTTCACAGTCCGGTTTTCACGGTTTTTGATTAAATCATGAACCAAACCGTTAGTAACGATTTTTATTCTTGTAAACCAAAACCAAACCGTTGAACTTTTTAAACCGAACCGAACCAAACCAAACCGTTAGCTACGTTTGGTTCCAGTTTTTTTCACGGTTTGAACATGTATGGCTATGAATAATATGTTAAAGTTTAACTTATTTATTTAAGTTTCGTCCATAGTAATGTTTTAACACAAGTTGTCCGGAAATATGAAATGTATGTTATATAGAGGTTAATAGTTTAATTATAAGACATCCAAAATGAGATCCATTGCAACTTGTTATTGCGGTAGTACGGTTAGGATTTGGGTCTTAACTCATTTTTATTTAGTATATAGTTAATCATTTATACGAATATCATACACTCACACTATTAGTTTGTAATTAACAGAAATATTTAAAAAAGTAAGTATAATTAAATTGCACGGTCTGGACCGGTTATATACGGTTGGTTTTTGACACACACCGTAAACCAAACTGTTCGCTACGGTTTGAAATAATCGAAACCGACCGGCCAAAACCTTAGAAAAAAACAATCGTGAAACCGAACCGATGACCCGTTTGGGCGGTTTCACGGTTTCGAACCTAACCGTGAACACCCCTAGTAATTAAGCATATTTATTATGACTGAGAGATGTGTGCGTGGTGCGGTTAAGTGCGGTATTTGACTAAAACCGAACCAAAAATCAAACTTTCGATTTATGATTTTGTAAAACCATTCGGTTTCGATTTTTTCGGTTTTTGGGTTCGGTTCGATTTTGGATGCAGATTTTTCGGTTTTACTAATCGTGACAAAACTTTCTGGGAAAAAACCCAAGATATTGAAATTGGGCATGCTATTTCTTTTAAAACTAATGATTAATTGAATATCTGGACTTCAAATATTAACAACTAATGATTAATCATGTTTTTGGTTCATGTGATTTCGCTTCTAGGGCGTGGAGCTTGATTGCTTCCTGGTTGGACATCGATTTCTTGGTGGCGGTACGACCTAAAACATTGATGGAGTTGCTTGATGGTGCAAGGATTAACGCTAAGAAGAAAAGGCTTATTGAGGTGGTCGTTTTCTCAACATGGTGGGTGATTTGGAGATATAGGAACACATCCATCTTTCAACCATCCAAGCTAAGAAACAGAGAGATTTTTTACTCTATTTTATATTATTCGTATTTTTGGTATGCTCATAGGAACCATAAAGTTATATTTTCTTGGGACGAGTGGTTAAAAAACCTTCTCCTCTTGATGTAAGTTTTTTATATTTTCTTCGGCTTCTAGCTGAATTCAACGTTTTTTAATATAATCTCTGCCGTTAAAAAAAAGCTAATAAAAGATACAATTCGATATCAAAGCCTCGTACTATTAGTCATAACCATATCTAGAAACTAAATATATTTGTTATTAACCATATGCTAAATCTAAACAAATAGTCATCGGTAGATTTTGCTTTAATGGTTACGGACTTACGGTTAAGATATTATGGTTATTTCAATTTTTGGTTATTTCGGGTCGGTTCAATTTTTTCGGTTCTTGACAAAATACAAAATCGAACCAAAACCAATATTTCGGTTTTTGCTAAAGTTCAAAAACGAACCACCGGTTTCTAATACGATTTGATTTTTTCGTTTTTTGGTTTTTTGCACACCCATAATGACTGTCATTATAAGCAATTATGTGGAACATGGTGCTTGATTTGAAATGGTTAAAGCATGCAAATTTAATTGAATGATGTGGAAGTCTCGGTCTAACAAGCGCGGACGACCGGGCACCTTTTAAAATACCTTTCACTAACATAATATTTCGTTAATCCTATGTTGATATTTTATTTTTCCTCTGAAATATCCTAATTAGTAGTGTCACTCTTTTCAGATACTCCACTTTTTTTTAATTAAAAATTAATTATACATTTATAAACACAAATAAAACAAAACTTCCATTAAAATTAAAACATTAAATAATTCAATTTGAAAAACACGCTTGTGTTGACCTCACAGGGGTAAAACACGCTTGTGTTGACCTCACAGAGGTATCTCCCTTAGCTGGCTTGAGGGATAATGGGTTCGTAGCTGGGCAAGCAATGAAAAGGGCTAAAATGAAGAAGGTGGAGAAACATGATAAAGCCTGCGAAGAGAACCAACATGTTTTTGTCCCTTTGGCTTTTGATACCTTTGGCTCATTGGCACCGGAACCTATCCGTTTCCTAACCAGGGTCCAACGGTTGTGCATAGCAATGTGTCGACTCCAAAGGGGCAGGGGTATGTCTTTAGAAGGTTAGGGTTTGCAATTCAGAAAGGGGTGGCGGCGCAGCTTGTTGCCCGCCTACCTGCTATGTTGATGTAATATCTATGTTTCTATATAATGAAAGAAGTAATTTGAAAAACGTATAATACGAAAACATAAATAAAATAAATACATGTATATAAAATCAAATTACTCCTCGTCCAAGAGGTGGGAATTTTTGACTGATATATAAAAGGGAGATATTTTGAGAATTTTTCTTATAATATTTGTATTTTGTAAAGTATAATTTTTTGATCAGTTCTTCATGTATGTAATAGAAAACATGAATATTATGATAAACTTACAACTAAAACATACCTGTCACAGCAGAGAGAGAAGCCACGATTGATGAGACAGATCTAGACGACATGATAGTCAGCTTGGTCGGGTTCCCCTTTAGGATGTATATTAGTGATGGGGATTAGGGTTCTTAAGAAACTGAATAATATAGAGGGAGAGAGGGTGACGAATTTTGTGTCAGGTTTAGGGTTATGTCATATGATGTTAATTAGCCTCTCCATATATTTATATACAACCAAGGGGAAACCCTTGATTAGCATGAAAGGGTAATTTGGTCCATCAAAAATTACCTAGCTAATATAATTATAAGGTATAACTTAATATTTTGATCTAATTATTATATAAATGATAATGATGGCCATATATAAATATACATATCTATATATTTATTCTTACATTCTCCCACTTGACCGAGTAATCATTTATTATGAGCATTAGATTAGTTTGCAGATTTTAACACTAATTTTAGCTTTAAACTTAATCTGGAGCAGAGAAATACAATCATTGAATTGAACATAAGCTTATCTAAAACCTAAGTAGTTATGATAAAAATTTTATAAGTAAGCCCTTCAAATATTTGATTTGTATACTAATTTGTCTATATGTCATTACGCATGCTGAACATATTAAGATACATACAAAATCAAAATTGATGAGGAAAGTTAATAATTAGTCATTCATTTAACGATATACAGTTACATGGTCATTAATAATCCCATCTTTATTATAAGCGCTTTCATAAGAATTATGGGTGACAGACCTTTGGTTATAGGATCCTTAAGCATATCATGAATGTATTCGATATGAAAATGTAGTTTCCTCAATTCGCTCATAAACGATTAATGTATTTCAAATCAAAATTTAATGCAGCACCTCTCGAACTATTACTGTTTGAGAAAACAGGGTAGCTGACTTTATCACAATAAGTCTTCAATATATAATTTATATGAAATTAATAACTTATGACTCCAATGATAAATTTTCAACAAAATTTATTGACAATTGCGTTGTGATTTAACCAACATATTATGCCATTAAAATTTAGATTGTTGTTATCAGTTTATTATGACTCCTCCATGAGATAGAATTATATGCTGATATAAGAATATATCCCGAAAATTACATTATGTTTTATTTAAATATAACAAAGTTTTAGAGTAATCAACCGGTTTGAATTCTCACTTCTTCTTCTAAATTATAGTATTTCGTTTCTCTTAAAGATATTTTAATACTTTTTTTAATGCTTCACGTTAATCTAGGCATATCTAGTGTGTTGCAATTTGAGTAATATCTAAACGAGTATAGACTTGAAATTATATAAGGCTTCTGCTTGATGAAGCATAAGGAAATAATCTGTGTAATCCTATTATCCACTAAAGTAGAGCAATATTGTTTGTTACATGTGTAAAGAATATCTCTGAGATCTATAGTATGCGTGAAAAGTGCTTTGACTCATGTAACATATACTTGTCAGAAGAATGTCATCTATATAAGGACAAGTTTGTTTTTAGTTGCTCCCACTCATCTTGAGGTAGATACATTAATCCACTTGTTTTTGATGAGAATAATTGTATAAAGATTTCATCATATTTTGATGTTTGCATTAACTCATATATGGATTTTATTGACTTATAGACTAAATGTTCTTTGACCTTCAGTTTATAACTTTTAGGTTGTTTAATGAACATATAAATATGTAAGCGGATTGTTAGAGAAAGTTGTTTTAATGTTCATCTAATGTAGCTCTCAACTATTATAAGCTACTAGAACAATAATGATCCTTAAAGAAATATTTTGTAATATAGGTAAGAAGATTCTTTGATAATTGGTTTATCCTTGAATATAACCTTTAACAATCAATCGTGCTTCTTATTGTCTTAACGTTTCATATTGGGATTTAGTTTAGTTATAAACACTCTTAGGTGATTCAACCAAATCTCATAACATTAGCCTGACTTATGGAGTCAATTATAATTGATGCTAATGGTTTATTATAAGGAGTAGGATCATTAAGCTTTCCAACATCCATTTCAACTTTAGTTAGGGAGGTTACATAATCATCAGTGTTAGTAGGTTTTAAAACCTATATGGCCTCCTGAGTTGATTATTGGGTAATTTTAAAAGTCTCGATTTTATGGATTAGATCTTGGTTAGGTTGCTATCATTTTTAGGATTCTAAGTATGTAAGAGTTTGTGCAGTATGGTGTACAAGAGGTGCAATTGGATTTTATATATGAAGTAAAATTTAATGACTCTCTTCCCCCCGCCTCTTGTACTTTTTACAAGTCATTATAAGGACTTTTACTTCTCTCACTGACCTTAGAAGTCTTTAAGAAAATTTGCATGCTTAGGGTCAAATTTAAAGACCAATAGATTCTAATAGAAAAACGAGTTAATAATGTAAGTCGTCATAGTTTCTCTTGTGAGGATTATTTCATTAAGAAATCGTAGTGTGCCCACATTTAAGAAACACCGAAACTTTTGTAAGAGTAGTAGTAAATTTTACATAGATAAGTTTTGATGGAATAGTGTTGTGATGGAGTAGTATCTTGTACAAGAGGTTTAATTAAGATAATATCAAGTTTTCACTCCCCCACCTCTTGCAAATCTTGTAAGTTATGATTGAGACACTTAAGTCTCCTACTAATATTCGATATCTCTAGAAAAACTACATGAGAAGTTTCAATGATGTACGTTATGTGGGAATTTGTCATACATACGTTAGACTTAATTTGATTTCTTTTATGTGTTATAAGAAACTTAGGGACATACTTAGAAGAAATCATATTAAGTATATATGAATAGATCTATTTAAGAACATGAATGATATAAGACAAATTAGATACAAGTAAAATAGCCATTTAAATGATAAAATAATTATGTCTGAATTCCGTTTGAATAAGTTCCACTAATGTAAGTGAAATATAACTTCTAGTTGACCCATACTTATTTCTTAAGCCAAACAATGTTTAGGGCATCTAACACATGATTTAAAATCACTAAGAATGAGATTATATGAAAAATCACCCTCATTAACCATGTCATGATTTCTCATGAAATTTGGTTTTAATGGATGAATTTTATATGTCTCATTGTCTTTTGGTAAATTTTTATTTGCATGATAACAAAAGTTGTGAAAGTATATAGTATCATCTAGTTGTACTTCATAAATGTTTCAATCCAAATATTGATAACAAATCATATGAGAGTTTAAGGTAATTATGACTTTATGTTGGCTATGCAAACCTTATAACTGTCATAATGTAGCTTATGTATTGATACTAAATTATGATTAATCACCAGAATATTTAAGGTATCATAAAGCGTAATATGAAGACAGTTTATCATGGTTCTAATAACCTTAACATTTAAATTTGCCACTAACCCTCATGTTAGTTATTTGTTGATTTTTGGGAAACATATAGAACTAGACTCAACCAATCATATGTTAATGGGAATATGTCGGTCCCGGATATTGATCGCTCACACTCACAATAAAGTTATAACCCCCACAATAAATGTGTCGACAAGAAGATTAATTCAGTTGCTAATTTGGGTAAGAAATCTGTTTGTTAACGGCGGAATCAGAAAAAACAGAGTAGTTGCTTTAGGATTAATAAATGTAACAAACACAAACAATCACTCAAAAGATTTCCATTTATAGAATAGATTCATACAAATGTTAATTGATTAGGGTTTCTTGTAAGGAATGTATTGTCCGTAATAATCCTAGGACAGCCGTCACACTCAATCAGGAATATTCTTTTAGGTCTGAAAAGTGTAAAGTGGCAAAATCCGTGTCTGGTGTCTATGGAGGCGTGCCCTAAATTATTCTATTTATAGGCCTGCCACCACCTGACAGCTGTCATTCCTTCCAGAAACCCAATTAATTGGTACATAATCAAATTGCATATTCAAAACTGTAGTAAGTGTAAAAACAGGCCTTCCGGGTAGAATTTATGACATTTGTCTTCTCCGAGTAGGCCTCGTGCCTTTTGTCCTTTACGAGTCGACCTGGTAACCTTGAAGTGTGCTGGTGAACAGTTCTCCAGGTAGACTTTACTTAGAGTATTTTCCTAAGAAGATACTCACCTAGCAGACTTCAATCTTCTTGACCTTAGCAAACTTTGCCCAATATGATCCTACGAGCAAACTGTTCTTCATGAGTCCCTTCAACCCTTTGTTGAGATAACTTATTAAGCAAACCATAGTGTGCTGGCAACACTGTTTGAACTCTGCTGGTAGCACTGTAGCCTGCTCGGGGTTGAACCTTGCTCGAGAAAGTACTTAGAATATTTCTTGATCACTTTCAACAAGCATGCTCGGACTACTGTTTATTAATCAAACCTTGCTAGATCTTCCAAATACTTGGCTTTAAAAGCTTGGTTTAGCCACGGGTTTGCTAGTAAGAAAACGGTGCTCGGTTTCCATACTTAGCGATTTCTAAGGAGGTTGAGAAGATTCCAATCTTCCTTAGACTTCCTTAAGTCATTTCAAGTCATATTCTTGACTCAACAATCTCCCCTAGATTGGAACACCTCAGTTGTCCCAAAACACTTCGAATGTTACATACACTTAGTCAAAATACAAATCAAATCAAAGTCAAATTACATATTCATAAAGTCAAAATATTACATATTCAAATTCTGTCTGTAGACATTACAAAGTAAACCATATTCTAAGAATCATCTTCTTCGTGCATTGAGGGCTGCTTGTCTTCTTCCAACTAGTAATGTTCCTGCCCTTTGCTGAAAAATAGAAAGAATCTGATAGTGAGGGTGATTCTCTGGAATTGTCAACTCTATAATATCTCTCAGATCTTCCCTGTGCAAAAAGGTCAGGTCTTCATCATTTCTTATGATCCCCAATATAAGTCCATCTGAGTTCCAAAGAATGTAGTGGTCTTCTCTGCTGTTGTAGTCCACTTGAGTGATTCTACCATTCTTCTGCACCTCTTAATTGGGTCTTATCATACGCCTTCTCATGCTGATACAGGTGTTCATGTTGGACAAGGGATTGTTGTTTCTGACTTTTGAAAGATAATCATATTCTGCATCCCTTATCCTCCTCATACGTGTCAATCTTCTGGTCCTTTCATGCTTGGTCAGTTCCAATTTCTTCTTTTGATTCAGTAGAGGAAATCCCTTCTCAGCTTCAACTTTCAGGTGTTTTGACAACTCATTCTGTTGTCTTCCGGCCAACTTTATGGTATCATGTTAGTAATACAATTCAAGACTGGCAAGGGGTCGTGCACTATTGAATTAAACCAATTATCACATATTTACTTAACAAAGGTTAAGTAAAACTAATGAGTAGAATACCGAGACCCGATTTTGAGCAGACTTACTTTTCAAAAACAGTTATTTCAAGTTCTTAAATATTTACATTTTAAACCTCAAAGTTTGATTAATTATTTAACTTGCCATTTTATTTTACTTTAAAGTCTTTCAAGACCATCTTCTAAACCAAAACCCCTTTTAACCTAGACCTCACTAAATATACTTAATATCTCGGTTTACCACAAACAACTCTTCAAGTTATTTATTTCATGTGAGAAACTTTTTGATGTGTTGCAAAACGCATAGCGTTTTATCCCATTTTTGTGTTGTTTTGTGAGTAAACCGTTAACGAATATAACTTGTTCTTGCATGAAATTAAATTTTTTGTATATTATAGGTCCCATGTTGAAGAGAGCGAAAAATACGAGTTTAATGAAGAAAGAATCGGCTCAAACGGGATTCGGATGAAGCCGGTATACGCGTTTGAAGATAAACGAGTCAGAAATTGAATAAACGAGCACCCAGGACCTGGCCGCACCATGTGACCAGGTCAGGCATCCATTTACATGCTACACGACGTCCCACATGTCCCCAAGGCTGCCAAAAATGTTCAGGGATCAGTTACCCCGTCTATTTTGTCTTCTAATGGGATTGTGGGCTTGTTTTAACCTATTTTATATTAGGAAGGAGGTGTTTAAACATCTATATATGGAGCATAACCCCTATGAATGATTTTTAAACCATTCCAGCCGTCCAAGACCTGTTCCAGATGAAATACCAAGGTGGAGGAGGAGCCGGTTCGTTATTTCATCACCCGGTTGTCGGTTTTGAGATTTTAACGATTGTGAGTTTGTTTTTGAGTTTTAGTCATTCAAACAAGTTGTAATCAGATTATAATGAACAAGTTTATCATATTTATCAATTTTATCTGTTGTTCATTCATTATGCTTGGCTAAACTGGTTTGATGTTTGATGGTTGATTTATCACTTTTCGGGTGCTAATTTCGTGTTTGATTGTTTAGTTATTGTAAAGTTCATAATTTGTGATATTATTCCTTCAACCTTTCTGCCATTAGATTTATTTTAGGTTGCATGAGCCCCGAGTAGTTGAATATTGCATGAATTTGTTTCGTGTAGTCGTTTATTGCTAGTTCGGTTAATACTGAGTGTGTTGATTGATTGTGGTAGACGCGTGCCATTAGGGTTTATGTTTCTCGAATCATTTAGCTTATCTCTCTGCTTTAGTTGATTTAGTTACCCGTTGCGAGACCACGCACGGTTTTCTAGTTATCGACTAGGTTAGTTTGTAAGTTGAGTTATATTATCCTTATTATTGAATTACCCCTCTCTTCCTAGGTTTGTAATTAGCTCGAGCCTTAGTGAGGATTGTGATTTTGATACGGACCAAGTAATAAATCATTAGGGTACGTAAATAAACAACCGTAAATTAAAAGGTAAATAGACGTTGTTAAGGTTTTCTGGTAAAACTGATCGTAGGGACCCAGTTGCCTTGATTACATCTATCTTAGTTCATCTTTAGAAGCCGGTTTTAAACACTAGTTAGCACCTGAGCCATCCTATACCCGTTAAGTCATCTTACCTAGGTGATTCGATTTCTTATTATCGTGAAATCCTGTTAAGTTTCCGGTTAGTTTCGTTACACCGTTAGTTAAGTGAAGTTAGTTTAGATATATAAGTTAAACAAATATATTATTTAGGCAGGACTTAAGTAGGGTAATAATCTGAGCTGCCTCATGTGTCTTTGTGTTCGATACTCGGACTTCCTTAATTTTTACTACATACGATCGGTACACTTGCCGTTTGTGTGAACTTAAGTTAGGATAATCTGTTTTAATTTAAAGCTTAGTTGTGAGTAGCAGTTTTCATAGATACATTTTCGAACATCACTTTTCATCCCCCGTTTTCCATCTTACATTTTAGGGGTGGCATTGCATACTTATTCAAATTCAAATGATTTGTACTTGTGTCTCAAACCACAAACTCTTTAGTATATGTTACTTAAATAAATGATCGATTTGGTGTCATATGCTTTACATGATTACATGCTATATGTTTATTGCTTTAGGTGGGTTGGCCTCTATGAAACTATTGAGTATGATACATTTTCGCACATCAGTTTTTGGCACCGTTGCCGAGGACACGATTTTAGGCGATTTGGTGTCATATGCTTAAATAAATCCGTTTTAATTTAAAGCTTAGTTGTGAGTAGTAGTTTTCATAGATACATTTTCGCACATCAGTTTTTGGCACCGTTGCCGAGGACACGATTTTAGGCGATTGGAGAACGACCCGAGTTGAGGACTTGCCTTTTGTAGTTTTGTATATATATTTAGATTAATATAGTTTAGTTTAGTTTTCTTTTAAATAGTTTAGTTTTAGTTTAATTTTATTTTTAATTAATTTACTACTATCTGGTGCCCGTGATCCGTTTCTGTTTAAGTGTGCAGTAATGGTGACTTATGGGAATGGCTTCAAAGAACAAAAACGTTACACCATGTGGCAGATGGAGATAAAAAGGATTCTGCATTGCAAAGAGAGAAATCGAGTGAAACCCCGATTATGTTTGATGTTTGATTTAAGGGGGAATCTTCTGGGTTATGAAAACTCATCCGGTGAATTCATTGAGCAAATACCAGATCCGGATGAGGTAATGTTTGATTGGTTGCGCATCATCCATGATACAAATCCGAATGCCCCATTTCCGACCCAACAAGCTTTAGATGGGATTCAACTTGGTTTAATGAGTCAGACACAACTTAGTGAGCTGATTATTGAATTTGAGAATTTGGGTATGGAAAAGCAGTCAGAGGAGTATGTTCCTTCATGGAAAGACGAATTTAGGGGTGAGTTTGGTGATGAGTTGGTGGATTTTACAGTGATGGATGAAGGAGAGTTTGACCCACTTGGCGATTTAAAGTTGCTTGAGGATCTATTGTATAACGAGCCAAGTGCGAGGGTCAAGAGGGAGACTTGTGAGGAGAGCCATGAGGTGGTTGGTGATTCAGTCTTCCCACCATTGCACTTGGATTGTGAAAAACCAAAAAATGAACCGTACTCAATCTCCATTCGGGACGTGTCGAGGTTTAAAAAGTTGGTTAAAAGAATAAGGAGGATATCTAGGCTCAGAGATCATGGTATGCAGAAGAGTTCGTCACTCCCGTTTCACTTCAAGGAATCATTTTTGGGGGAGTCTACGAGTTGGTGGGCCGAGTTCACGTTATATGTTTGGGCCCATGAGAGCGGTGCAGTTGGTTTCTTCCCGACCAGTTGTAAGAGTAGAGTGTTGCGGAGTATTGATGGGAAGCGGATAAAGGAGAAGCCTCCTGATTGAGGTTTCATGAGAGATTTCGTCTGAGGACTATTCAATAAACTTAGCGCTTCGAGGTAGGCAACCCGATAATATCTTTCCTTATTATTTTCTTTTCATTTTTATTTTTATTTTCGAGTTTTGCCGGGTGTTTCTTCTCTTACTTTCAGGTTATTCCTTGGTTAGTTAATGACGGTTGATGAGCTAGAGTTTTAAAAATGTGTGGGGATGCAATTTCCTTAAGGATTACCGCTTTCGTTCGTGAGTGATAGCTTGATAGAGAGCACTGGAGTTTTAAGCTTGCGTTCGAATAGGAGGGCGATGACATGATTCACCGCACACTTTCATGATCACATATACCAGGAGTGTCTGTTCCACTTTATTTTTTATTATGTTTAGTTTTGTCTTTTGCTTGTCTCACATTGAGGACAATGTGAAATTTAAGTGTGGGGATGGGGAACTGACGTTTTCATTTTTAAGAAAAATAAAAGAATATTGAAAAACTTGGGAGTTAATATTTGAAAAAAAAAGTTATAGAGAAACATGTTAGTTGAAAATTGTTTTTCTGAAAAGTACACCGGAGAACTCTTTTTAGTTGAAGACCACAGAAAGGGAAATTAGTTGAAGATACTGAAAGAGGCTGTACTACCGCCCGTTCGTCTCACATATGGTGGGACATACGGGTTTAGCGGAGAACTCTTTTTAGTTGTTTTATCTTTCTCTCCACTATTTGGTAATACAACCTCCTCCTTTGTCTTACCCGACTCGAATGACTTATCCGAATCTGATGAGACCGGACTCGGAACATAAATTTTAACACTTGACACAGGCGGACTTGTTTCGCCTCTACTAACATCTGGTTCTTTACTAGTTACCTTAATTGGAACTGTCTGAACAACCTCAAAGTCAACAGATTTCTGATTACTAGGATTAAAAGTGTAATTGTGATTATAAGGTGGTGGAACCTCATGATAACCAATTCCTCCCCTCTTAACTGAGGAACCTTGATCACTAACAAGGTGATCAAGAATAGCAGAGGAATTTCTGAACTGCTCAAGTTTTCTATTCAGTTCCACCACTTTCACCTGGTGATCAGCAATCTGTTTTTCTCTTTCAGCTATTAGTTTGGTTTTTTCTTTCAAAACTTCATAGCTTAGATCAATCACTTGAATTTTTTCAGCAAGTTTTGCTTTTAGACTTTTAATATCTTTTTCACAAGCTTTTATTTTAACTTTATAGCTATTTTCTCTTGCTTTTGTAAAATGATGATCTTCTTTTAGAGTTTTAAACTCAGCATCTAAACTAACATACTGATCAGTTATAGTTGCTAATTGCTCAGACAAGTTTTCACATTTAGAACAAGTAGGTTTAGAACATACATCGGAGAGCTGGTCTTTAGCATCAGCCATGAAAGCTTTTTCTTCTCCAGTAGCTTTCTCACTTTCTTCATTTTCCACATTCACCAAATTTGCCTGTTCAAAGATTTCTTCAGAATGCAGGTTCCAGTTATATTCACCATCTTCTCTGGAAATCATGGCACTATAATCTTTACTACCCCCATTATGTTGTGTAGACTTGCCTTGACCACGTTCTACACGCTCATTTCTGCACTCCTTAGCAAAGTGGCCGTTTTGCTGACAGTTGTAACATCTTACCTTCGTCTTGTCAAACCCTGGCCTTCCACCGACAAACTTTCTTCCGGTCTTTTTCATAAACCGTTCACTCTTCTCACGATCATAGCCATCTGCCATTGCAGATCCATTTCTTCCAGATCATCAGTATCAATCTGGTCATAGTCTTCTTCCAACATAGCTGGATCAACAATCTTCCCCTGAATGTAGTTCTCATAGGAAGCAATAAAAGAAGCATAGAGAGCAAACTGCTCTTCAGCAGATTTGACACTCATAGGCATCTTAGAGTAGTTGTTGCTAGGAATACTTGGAGAGCAACTACTCTTGCTTGCTTGCGATTTAGATGCACTAGATCCACCTGCTACAAAGCAAACATCACCATTCGTGTTGACTGACACATGCCCCTCATGTGATGAGTTGGCGCCCGACTCTCCCTTCGAGTAGTAGGCAGCTGATTCAGTCTTCGAACCTGAACTAGAGTTGACTTTAGCACCATACATACCTGGATCTTGAACCTGATCCGTAGGTGTCTCCTTTCTAACCATGTTAAGCTCAAAGGTTCGGAGCTTGTTAACTGCTGTCTCAAGGTCATAGTCAGCAAAGTCTTTATCTTCTCTCATCAACACAGTATACATCTCCCATTTTGGTGGGAGAGCATCAAGAAGCTTCTCAACAATCTCATCTTCTTTGTATGCAATTGAATAGTTGCTGAGTTCGGTCATCAGATGATAATATCTGGTGATGATATCATCAAGTGATTCGTTTTTCAGATACTTGAAGACCGAGAATTGAGTTTTGAGCAATTTGATCTTCGAAGCACGGATTCCCACATTTCCTTCAAACCGGTTCTCTAGAGCTTCCCAAAGCTCTCTTGCTGTCTTGTACTTTCTAAAAGTATGAAGGATCTCTTGTGAAAGAGCCATAGTGATAGCAGCATGAGCCTTGCTCTCGGCCTCATACATTTTCTTTTCTTCATCTTCCATTTTGCTGTACTTCTTGATCTGATCACGACCTTCGTACTCCATAGTTGGTGGAATATAACCATCCTGGATGCATACCCACATTTTCGCATCCTGGTACTTGACATATTGTTCGAACCGATCCTTCCAAGCAACGAAGTCGGTTCCTTTAAGCAACTTTGGGGCCTTAGTAGCTGACCCTGCTTCTACTTCCATCTTAACTAACTCTGAGATGTTAATTGACGACATCTTTCTCAAAAACTAAGAAACCCAAAAAAAAATTCTTCTGAAAAGTACTGTAGGCGAAGTTACGGATAACTTCGCTTAAGTCTTAACTTCGCTGAGGAACTTCGCTGATTCTTAACTTCGCTTGAGGTAAGCGAACTTAGGAGGTAGGCGGAGTTGTAGAGAACTTCGCTTGAGTTAGGCGAACTTGAGAAGGTAGGCGAAGTTGTGGATAACTTCGCTTAACCTTATATCTTCGCCGAAACCCTACGAACAGTGACGGCAACTTCGCCTGATGAACACAAAGTTTCTGCAGATCTGATTTCTGGGTTTTTCGAGGTTTTTGACGGTGTAAAGGGTTGAATACGATGGTAGGAGGTAAGAATGACACAAAAACACAGAAAACACGTCCCGCGAATAGTCGAAACGGGACGATTTCTACACCCGCGTGAATACCCCGAACCACACAATCGAGCAAATGCTCTGATACCAATTGTAGGTTCCCTGGATGGATCTACACGAGATATCTCGATCTACGTAGGTGCGGAATCTCTGCGTAGGACGTTACGAGCGTAGAAAAACTAATCGATAAAACACACGATACGAATAAACGAACACACGTTATATTATAACCGAAACACGTGATGTAATATCACTGATTACAAAGAACTCTCGAATACACGTCTGACGACTTATAATTCACGAACTGAACGAACTAGATCGACTACTTAACCTAAGCCGTAACCTAGGTATATATACACGACAACTTCGCCTGATATGTTCAGGCGAAGTTGTTGCTAACTTCGCTTGACTAACAAGTTCGCCTGATAAGCGAACTTGTCAGTAACTTCGCTTAAACATAAACAAAACATAATTAATATTACAGACTCGATTACAGACACTAGACTATGAACTACTGACACTATGCACCAACAAAACGTGTGTCCTCCGGTGTACAAACAAGACGTAGCTTCCCTATCCCCACACTTCAGAGTTGTTAAAACCACAGAAAGGGAAATTAGTTGAAGATACTGAAAGAGGAATGAGAGCAGATGGCAAACCTTGGATGGTGATGAAATATAAGCCGATTCGGTGTTTGAAAGAGGTTCCAATGAAGACTATGCCTCAAGATGTGCTGAAAGATCTGAAATGGTGGTATGTGGATTGCCAGACTGCTGAAGCCGTGATGGAAGACGAAGACGAACAAGAAGTGCTAAGAGTGTATGATCCGATGCATCTTGTTAATTTATCTAAAGCTGATCTGCAGGTGTTAAACGAGAAGAAGATATTCTATATTCCTGCTTGGAAAGACGAAGCGAGGAAATATCAGCGAGTTGTCACGATCTGTGTAAGAGAGGGAGTGCATGCATGAAGATTACAAGACAAGTGCTTAAAGATAAAGATATGAAGCTACTGCCAAGGGGGAGTCTGTTGGTGCATAGTGTCAGTAGTTCATAGTCTAGTGTCTGTAATCGAGTCTGTAATGTTAATTGTGTTTTGTTTATGTTTAAGCGAAGTTACTGACAAGTTCGCTTATCAGGCGAATTTGTTAGTCAAGCGAAGTTAGCAACAACTTCGCCTGAACATATCAGGCGAAGTTGTTGTGTATATATACCTAGGTTACGGCTTAGGTTAAGTAGTCGATCTAGTTCGTTCAGTTTGTGAATTGTAAGTCGTCAGACGTGTATTCGAGAGTTCTCTGTAATCAGTGATATTACATCACGTGTTTCGGTTATAATATAACGTGTGTTCGTTTATTCGTATCGTGTGTTTTATCGATTAGTTTTTCTACGCTCGTAACGTCATACGCAGAGATTCCGCACCTACGTAGATCGAGATATCTCGTGTAGATCCATCCAGGGAACCTACATTCTACGTTAAGCAAGAAATGATATTATTACCATTGTGTTAACGAACTCTCGGAACTTTTGAAAAATATAATATAATAATAAAAGAAAAGATGGTTTGCATATATGAAAGTTATGAATATTCCGAAAAGTTGTTAAAAAAAGCAAATGATTTTGAGAAAGTTATGTATTGTAAAATGCCAAAGAAGCATTCTTTAAAGTTAGTAAAAGAGGCCAACGATGCACATACTAGACGGGACTTAGAGTTTACGTGTTACCAAGGGGATAGTGACTCTGAGGATACACTACTTGGGCTCAAAGGTTCTTAGTCAATAAATATCAAATTAGGAGTTTATAGGACAAAGTCCAATAATATATAGGAGTAGCTCGTACGACCTCCACAAGACTATTCATCCATCAAATTTCACCGAGTGCATCTAATTAGTACCATCAACGAGTCCTTGGCTTATGGTAATTTGTCGAACCAGTTTGTTTCAACTCTAGTTCTTCTAGCTCCCTTTGTTTGAGATGGGGTAGGTGTAGTCTTAATTTTTGGACTTAAAACGCTTAATGCAATTGTGGGCTTGATTGGTTAGTGGCTGGGTTTAAGTAGACAACAATACCGGCAATCGCAGTCAATATGTCAAGCTGTTTCTTGTGCTTTAGTAATGTTAAATAATCTGGAAGTTTGTTGTTTTTCACTTGTTTATGATCCTGTGTAGATTTCTTTTTCAGGGACGAAAAAGGTTCAAGTGTGGGGATAATTGATGTGTTTCAAAACACATAGCGTTTTAACCCATTTTTGTGTTGTTTTGTGCGCAAACCATTAAAAAATATAACTTATTCTTGCATGAAATTAAATTTTTTTGTATATGATAGGTCCCATGTTGAAGAGAGCGAAAAAAACGAGTTTAATGAAGAAAGAATAGGCTCAAACGGGATTCGGATGAAGCCGGTATGCGCGTTTGAAGATAAACGAGCACCCAGGACCTGGCCGCACCACGCGATCTGGTCAGGCATCCATGCCCATGCTACGCGGCATCCCACATGTCTCCAACGCTGCCAAGAATGTTCAGGAATCAGTTACCCCGTCTATTTTGTCTTCTAGTGGGCTTGTGGACTTGTTTTTAACCTATTTTATATTAGGAAGGAGGTGCTTAAGCATCTATATATGGAGTATAACCCCTATGAACTATTTTTAGACCATTCCAGCCATCCAAGACCTATTCCAGACGAAATACCAAAGTGGAGGAGGAGCCGGTTCGTTATTTCATCACCCGGTTGTCGGTTTTGAGTATTTTAACGATTGTGAGTTCGTTTTTGAGTTTTAGACATTCAAACAAGTTGTAATCAGATTCTAATGAAAAATTTTATCATATTTAGCTATTTTATCTCTTGTTCATTCATTATGCTCGGCTAAACTTGTTTGAATCACCTAGGTTTGATGTTTAACGGTTGATGTCTGTCCCTTCGATTTCACCTGGATCTTAATTAATCATGTCATAACTCACACAGGTTGATGTGTCGAAAAGAGAGTTAATGACGGGTTGCTATATTTAGAAAGATATCCGTTTGTTAAAGGCGGAATCAATAACAAACATACAGTTGCAATGAATAATCAAAGATAGAAAGCACACTCAGGATTCACTCAAAAGATTTCCATTTATATAATGTTAATCATACAAAAGGATAATCGATTTAGGGTTTTCTAGGAATCCTAAGACAGCCGTCACACAATATTCTCTCAATTAATTAGTCTGTCTTATCCGTATTGTGCGCCCTGTGCCCCATTGGCGGCGTGCCCTAAATATTCTATTTATAGGCCTGCCAACCTTGGACAGCTGTCATTCCTTCTAGAAACCCTAAATACGGTCATACATATTCAAATTACATATTCAAAATAAACTAAGTGTAAAACAAGTCTTCCGGGTAGGCTTTGCATCAATCTTGTCTTTCCGAGTATGCTCGGCCATCCTTCATAACTTGGTAACATAAAAGTGTGCTCGGGATCAGTTTCCGGGTAGACTTTACTTAAAGAATATTTTACCAAGTAAAATATTCACCGAGTAGACTTCAGTCTTCTTGACTTTGCCAGACTTTGCCCGACAACTCCTTACGAGCAACCTTGTTCTTCGATGGTCCATTTCAACTCTTTGCCATAAATAACTTACTAGCAAAGTGTACTCGGGAGTACAGTTCCATGCTTGAATTGAACCTTGCCCGATGTTACTTAGAGATATATTCCATTTATACATCAAGCTTGCTCGGACCATAATTTGTTGGGTTTTATGCAAGTTTATCAAAGTCTAAGTTAACCATATTTAACTAGAAAACGCAACGGAAGCTAGAGTTTTAAAACTTGTTAATGAACATACCATTATGTTAAAACTAAAAACCCGAAGCCAAGGATCAAAATTACAAGAACAAGATGCTCACAAAATGTAAATTGTACCTTCTTCTACCTTTAGAAGAACAAGTGGGTTGTTGAAGGGGATGGTGGATGAATGACAAGCCTCCAAAGAAGAAGACCTCAAGAGTGTGATACCCCAAGCTATTTGTGACAACACCAAGTTGTTTTGCTAGGATTTATGAACACAAAACAAGCTCACAAAGCTCTCCCAAAACCTGCTGCTGCTGCCGTGAGTTTTAGAGAGGGAGAGAGAGATTTTTGAAGCTTGAAAAACACTTGAAAAGATACCAAGAGTAGGTTAATTGCATGTATTTTGTATGGAGTGTTTTTAAAACAAGACATCATAACATGCAAAGGTAGCATGCAATCTAATTGGACCAAAACCTCCACCCACTTGAGGGGTGGACGGTTTCTTCTTTTTTTTTTTTTTTTTTTTTTTAACCATTTAAAACATCTCCATCTCATATTTTATAAAATTAAATTTATAAAACATACATGCTATTATAATTATTTAACCAATCAAATAATTAATTAACATAAATAAATTATCCAGATAATTTATTTAAATCCTCAAGTGTAATTGTTTAGAAAACCAATTTTCTAAACGCGTAGTGTTCGGTATTCGTTTAAGTGATCAAATCACTAGAAGAATACATTTGGTGTTGTCTAGCTTGTTATTGGGTATGACCCGACTTGGATCAAACACAGTTAGCCACATTAATATAAATATGTGTCTCGGGCATATGAAATTCCAACAATCTCCCACTTGCACGAGATACATAGAAAATTAATGCAAGTGGTGAATACCGCCTAACAACAGTTCACCACCCCTAATGTGTTTGACGAAGTGCCATTCAATAACATCATCCCTTCAAGTCCCTTACTTGATATGATTTAGGTGAATCTATCATTATATCCCTTTGTTACTAGATGTCATGTTGGATCTAAGAGACATAGGCGATCATTCTCTTTACAATTCAACTTTATCAGGCCTTAGACATCTAAACTCTCAACACATAAGAGGAACAAATTCCATCTTGACTGTATACGCCTCTCACTATCACTTTATACTCCACCCGAGCTCATCCTTATGTACCATCTTTTACGAATAGCGAAGGGGAGAGTCAAAGTGTAATATTTGGTGAAAATCAAGACCCAGTATACATCTCAGGTCTAAGGATAATATGAAATTCTCCTTTACTCAAAATTACTAATGATCAGGTCCATCGACTCCATGTAGTAATATTGAGAGCGGGTCAGTCCAATATTTGTATCCCACAAATATCTATGAACCTTGGCAGCAAACCTATGCTCCATATTCATTCCTTATGAATATCCACCAATCCTAGTTCATAATAGTCTTGCTTCATATTTGTTCCCACAAATATGATCGACTACGGACTTTTAGAATAAGATAATTTATTCATGGATTAAACATGCAAAATTAGAATTTAACTCAAGATTCCATAATCATATAAAAGAGTTAAATTACAAAAGTCTTTTAAACGTAAATACAAAATAGATCAAATCCAATTACTAGAATATCGAAGTCCTAAGCCACTCGCATGACGCTCATGTTTCGGTCTTTCTAGGAGCTTCGTGAATGGATCCGCAAGATTTTGATCAGTTCCAACTTTGCGAATACATATCTTTCTTTTTTCAACTTCATCCCTTATGTAGTTGAATCTCCACTCTATGTGCCTTGTCTTTTGGTGCGAACGAGGTTCCTTGATTTGAGCAATCGCACCCTCGTTGTCACAAAAGATTTCTAGGGGTTCTTGAATGGTAGGGACCACCCCTAGATCAGTAATGAATTTCTTCAACCATGCAGCTTCCTGAGCTGCCAATGAAGCGGCGATGTATTCTGATTCTGTAGTGGACAATGCTACCACTTCCTGTTTTGAGCTCTTCCAAGAGACAGCTCCTCCATTAAGAGTGAACACATACCCAGATTGTGATCGAGAATCATCTCGATCAGTTTGGAAGCTCGCATCCGTGTAACCTTTTATAGCGAGTTCCTCCTCACCAGATCCATATATCAGTAACATATCCTTAGTTCTCCTAAGGTATTTCAATATGTTCTTAACAGCCATCCAATGACTGTTTCCTGGATTCTGTTGGTATCTGCTTGTCATGCTCAAAGCGCATGACACATCCGGTCTAGTACATATCATCGCATACATGATGGATCCTATAGCAGAAGCATATGGGATTTGTTTCATTATCTCTTGCTCACCCTTTGAGCTTGGACATTGAGCTGAACTTAATATAGTCCCTCTTTGAATAGGTACCAAACCTTTCTTGGAGCTTTCCATCTTGAACCTTTTCAAGATTTTATCAATGTATGTACTTTGGTTCAAACCTATCAAGCGCCTTGACCTATCCCTATAGATCTTTATTCCCAAAATATAGGCAGCTTCACCAAGATCCTTGATGGAAAATCTACTTCCAAGCCAAGCCTTAACGCTTTCCATGGTTGGAATGTCATTTCCAAATAGTAGAATGTCATCGACATACAATACTAAGAAGGTAATTATACTCCCACTAGCTTTCTTATACACACAAGCCTCATCAGCGTTCTTGATGAATCCAAAATTTTTGATTTCTTCATCAAAACGATGATTCCAAGTTCTAGATGCTTGTTTCAATCCATAGATTGATTTCTTTAACTTGCATACTTTATTAGGATGTTTCGGATCGACAAAACCTTCAGGCTGAACCATATAGACATCTTCCTCAAGATATCCATTTAGGAAAGCGGTCTTGACATCCATTTGCCAAATTTCATAATCATAATGTGCAGCTATGGCAAATAATATCCTAATAGACTTTAGCATTGCCACAGGCGAAAAAGTTTCATCATAATCAACCCCTTGAGTTTGAGTGAAACCCTTAGCTACAAGTCTTGCTTTATAAGTATCCAAGTTTCCATGCATATCAGTTTTTCTTTTGAAAACCCACTTACTTCCAACAGCTTTGGAGTTGAGTGGTGGTTCAACCAATTCCCAAACTTGGTTGTCATACATGGATTGCATCTCAACGTTCATGGCTTCAAGCCATTTGTCACAATCATTCTTGGACATTGCATCACGGTATGTGGTTGGTTCATCCGAATCTACCACGTAGCAACCTTCTACAAAAAATCCATATCTTTCAGGTGGATTGCTAACTCTACCAGATCTGCGAACGTTTTGTGTGTTTTGATCAACCACTTGATCACTTTCAACAACCTCTTGTTGAGTGCTAGTATCAACCAATTCTGTATCATCTTGTGGTTCTTGATCCTCATCAAATTTCATTGTTCTATTATTAGTTCCTTCCTTAAGGAACTTAGTTTCCAAGAACTTACCCTTTCGAGCAATAATAACCTTTTGCTCACTTGGGTCGTAAAAGTAATATCCTAAATCATCTTTAGGATAACCTATAAAGATACACTTAGTGGATCGGACTTCTAATTTGTTTGGGGTGTATTGCTTTACATAAGCTTCACAACCCCAAACTCTTAAGAATGATAGCGATGGAACCCTTCCATGCCATATTTCAAAAGGTGTCTTCTCCACTTTCTTGGTTGGAGCCATATTCAATATGCGAACAGCGGAAAGTAAAGCATAGCCCCAAAATGATAGAGGTAAAGTGCTTCTAGCCATCATCGATCGAACCATATCTAATAGGGTACGATTTCTCCTTTCAGACACACCATTATGTTGTGGTGTTCCAGGTGGAGTAAGTTGTGAAATAATTCCACAACTCTTAAGATGATCTTGAAAAACACCACTTAGGTATTCACCTCCTCTATCACTACGAAGTACTTTGATTGTGGTCTTGAGTTGTCTTTCTACTTCAGTTTTGAAGTCTTTGAACATTTCAAAAGCTTCATCTTTGTGTTTCATTAAGTACACATAACCATATCGACTATAATCGTCAATAAAGGTAATGAAGTATCTTTCACCATTCCTAGTCATTGGTCTAAAAGGACCACATACATCCGAATGTATGATACCCAATAATTCTTTTGACCTTTCAAAAGTTTTATTAAAGGGTTGCTTTGTCATTTTGCCTTGTAAACAAGATTCACATACATCAAATGAATCATACTCATTTGTTTCTAGAATACCATTCTTGCGAAGAGTTTGCATGCGATTCTTGCTTATATGTCCAAGGCGACAATGCCAAAGATAGGAATCACCCAAGTCCTTCTTGAGTTTCTTGGTGTTGACATTGTACATTGAACTACTATGTGACGCACCAATTTGATCTATTTCATATATACCATTCATGGGTATAGCTTTAAAATAAAATATGCCATTCATCAAAACATGAATATCATAATCTATAAATTTAAGATCAAAGCCACATTGTTTTAAAAGGGACACGGAAATAATGTTTCTTCTTAACTTAGGAGCATACAAAACATTCTTCAAAATTACTTCCAAACCACTTGGAAGCTTTAACATGTAGTCTCCTTGGGCTTGGACTTCAACTCTTGCTCCATTGCCCATAAAGAGACTAATGTCCCCTTTGTTGAGTTGTTTACTTCTTTTGAACCCCTGCAACAAATTGCAAATGTGAGTTCCACATCCGGTATCAAGTACCCATGTATTTGAAGAAATAACATTTAGTTCAATATGTATAGTAAAGATAATACCTGAGGTATGCCCCGCATCCCTCTTATCTTTTAACGCTTTGAGATAGGTCGGACAATTCCTTTTCCAATGACCTATCTCTCCACACTCAAAGCATGGATCTTGCGCCGCAACCTTTTGCTTCTTTTCCTTCGGTTTGGTGGGCGTGATGGCTTTCCTCTTTCCCTTTCCTCGGACGTGGCCCTTGCCCTTAGCAACACTTGCTTTGGGGTTGGAGTTATGTCCCCTTTTTCCTTCATCGATTGTTAGAACGGGTAAAGCCTTTTTACCCATTCCCGCTTCGGCCGTTCTTAGCATTGCGTGAAGCTCACCAATGCTTTTGTCCCACCCATTCATGTTATAATTCATGACAAAGGTTTCAAACCTTTTGGTCAAAGAGTTGAGGATCAAATCCGTAGCCAACTCATTAGACACGGGACAATTCAACCTACGAAGCTTTTCGATGTAGCTTTTCATCTTTAGGACATAAGATGAGACGGTTTGGGTTTCCTCCATACGACATGCATGAAACGCTCGAACCGTTTCGAAACGTTCCGCTCTAGCTTGTTGAAGGAACATTTCCTTCAATTGAGTTATCATGTCGTATGCCCCATGATGCTCGAAATCTTTTTGGATTTCGGGAATCATAGTCCCTAACATGAGGCAAGAGGCTTGCACCGAATCTTTGGTGTACTTGACCCAATCGTTATAAGCCTCCTCATTTTCCACGTCAGGCTCGTCGGGAATGGGATCGTCTAAGACATATGATATCTCTTCTTGCTTGAGAACTATTCTCAAGTTGCGATACCAATCCATAAAGTTATTATGGTTTAGACGATCCTTTTCAAGGATGGTTCTTAAGGATAGGTTACGGGTGTTATGGGTAGAGGTGTTGGCATTGTTAGCGGCCATCTACAAAATTTTAACAAAATTCTAATTTAGTATTATAAACAATTTAATTATTAATACCCTTTTATTCCAGATTTTAAAATAATAATTAAATTCTAGAATCCAACGATAAATCAAATTTCGGTTAGGTGACCTTTATCCCGTTATTTGATTTAACAAGGTAGTCAACCTTGACAATTGCAACCCTTTGCAACTTCTAGATGTATGGGACCATTCGAAATCCTTATTTCGTGTTGGCATATTTATCCCATCAACACCATTGGATCCCATGCTTAGGTGACCTTTATCACATGGTTTCCAATTCAAGTCGTCCTTCTTGTATAAACATGTAAGATTAACATACAAGTGGTTAGGTGACCTTTATCCCACAAATATGTTAATATTACCCTAAGTATATTAGTTTGCTCAAAATGGTTAGGTGACCTTTATCCCATTAAAAGTTCCCTAATACGTTAAGTGTCATACAAAAGGATGGTGTTAGACTTGTTTCCTTGGTAATATGAAAAAGGGATTTTAAATTTTCAAATATTCTAGTTGAAAAACATTATGCCATATCCTAACATGCATTTAGTAATATGGCGATTTTGAAAACCAATTTTCAAGGTTCTAGATATAATAAAACCAATTTTATTATATGTGAGTGATCGCTTAGTTTTAATAAACCCATTTAATTAAACTAATTGACGCGATATTACCAAATATATATTAGAACCCGTTTTATGCTTGTTGTCGTTCCTATGTGACGGTTTGGATATCCTAATATCTATCAACCACACATTACATTAAGTAAAACAAACAACCAAGCATACACATGCAAAATATAGTCATAACCGAAAACCGCTAAATTTGACCATACTTGTTAGCCGAAACAAGTATAGGTCATTAGTCACACCTAAGGGACAAAACATGACACAAGGATGGAATGTTGACTCCCACTTGATCTTGCATCCAAATGCTTCAAGTATCCTTTCCAAGTTGTTGTGTTCTTGTTGGGCTTGTTAATGGGCTCCAAACTTCCAAAAGTCTTCTTGGGCCCAAGAGTGAAATTTATGGGCCTAATGGGCTTGAATCCCATGATGGGCCGGTGAGGCCCAACAAGCCCAAAATTTCGGCCCAACCAATTTCACCAAATCTTGCATCTTCTAATTTTTTACAAAATGTATCCTAATACATATTTTTTTAAAAAAAAAAAAATGCAACTAATCTACTTATTACATACCATCTTATGAATAAATAAATTACATAAGTCTAAGATTATGAATTATTACAACCATATTGAATAATAAACATAATCAACATACACAAAACAACAATCAACACATCCAAGGTCTAGGTTTCGGTTATGACACATCCAAACATACCAAATGTTCTAAGCATGCAACCTAAGCAACCAATGCCCAAACATCACCAAAAAAAAACGCCCCCCCCCCCAAGAGGCTACGGCCACCCCCCCAAAATTTTTTTTACAATTTTGATATTTCATCATCCAAATGTTAAATGGTTTCCTAAGATCTTTCCATGCATGTCAAGATCTTACAAAACCATGAGGGGTAAAATCCACCAAATTTTCGGACCTCCCTTTTCACCCATGAAAAATCCGAAAAGTATGAACACAAAAGAAGCATAAGTCCTTGTAACCGGCTCTTGATGCCATTGTTGGGTTTTATGCAAGTTTATCAAAGTCTAAGTTAACCATATTTAACTAGAAAACGCAACGGAAGCTAGAGTTTTAAAACTTGTTAATGAACATACCATTATGTTAAAACTAAAAACCCGAAGCCAAGGATCAAAATTACAAGAACAAGATGCTCACAAAATGTAAATTGTACCTTCTTCTACCTTTAGAAGAACAAGTGGGTTGTTGAAGGGGATGGTGGATGAATGACAAGCCTCCAAAGAAGAAGACCTCAAGAGTGTGATACCCCAAGCTATTTGTGACAACACCAAGTTGTTTTGCTAGGATTTATGAACACAAAACAAGCTCACAAAGCTCTCCCAAAACCTGCTGCTGCTGCCGTGAGTTTTAGAGAGGGAGAGAGAGATTTTTGAAGCTTGAAAAACACTTGAAAAGATACCAAGAGTAGGTTAATTGCATGTATTTTGTATGGAGTGTTTTTAAAACAAGACATCATAACATGCAAAGGTAGCATGCAATCTAATTGGACCAAAACCTCCACCCACTTGAGGGGTGGACGGTTTCTTCTTTTTTTTTTTTTTTTTTTTTTTTTTTTAACCATTTAAAACATCTCCATCTCATATTTTATAAAATTAAATTTATAAAACATACATGCTATTATAATTATTTAACCAATCAAATAATTAATTAACATAAATAAATTATCCAGATAATTTATTTAAATCCTCAAGTGTAATTGTTTAGAAAACCAATTTTCTAAACGCGTAGTGTTCGGTATTCGTTTAAGTGATCAAATCACTAAAAGAATACATTTGGTGTTGTCTAGCTTGTTATTGGGTATGACCCGACTTGGATCAAACACAGTTAGCCACATTAATATAAATATGTGTCTCGGGCATATGAAATTCCAACATAATTATCAAAGAATACCTTGCCCGGTCTTCCAATCACTTGGCTTCTTGGACTTGGTTAACCAAAACTTACTCGGAGGAGTAATATACTTGGTTCTGAAGAACAGGCTTGCTTGATAAAGTGAACCTTACCCGGATTTACATAAACTTGTGTACCTTACTTGGAAACACACTAATTTGCAAACTCTGCTCGGATAACCACTTAAGAAGACTATTTGAAGTAGACCTTTCCCGGTAGGCAAAATATCGCACCCGACTAAGTAAAAGCTTGCTCGGATCCCAAGGTGTGCTCGGATTCAATACTTAGCAGTTTTTGAGGAGGTTGAGAAGATTCCAATCTTCCATAATCTTCATTTAGGTCAATTATCCTTATTTGGGTCAAACTCTTGACCCAACAATCTCCCCCTAGATTGGAACACCTCAGCTGACCCAAAACACTCTATGGTTACATACACTTAGCAAAATACATATCAAATTAACTTTCAAAATTACATATTCAAATGACATAAGCAAATTACATAATCAGTTTTCATATTTGCCCTTTCTGACCAGTTGTCAGTGGGATTCTTCTTCAGATCTTCCTTTACTTGCTCTGCCCATTTCTTGGCAGCCATTGAAGCAATGGACTCACCAATCTCTTCTTCAATCATGACATCAGTATTCAAGTTGGCTGGTTCAGCTGTTTCATATGTTTGACTTTGGGGTTGAAACATGCTAACCACCATAGCTAAGGAATTATCAACTTCCTCAACTCTATTCATCTTAATCAACTCCTCTATCATCTCTTGATCAGCCACATCATCAAGTATTTCTTTTGCTATGTTGGCTTCATTGATCAAGATCTCCTGCTCTGCCATTTCTTCATGAGTTAAGGATTGGGCTATTTTCTCCCTTTCCATTGACTCTTTGATAATTCTTTCTTGTTCTTTTAAGGCAGCAGCAGCAGCATCATCTCTGAATAAAACATCCTTTTCAGGATATGCCTTAAGAGGCTCTTCTTCTGTAACTTTGAACACATTCATAATCATATTCAATGCATTCACATTCTCACCTTCTACACCTGAGACAGTTGGCATAGAATCATTCTCCCCCTGATTTGGGGCAGCTGAGGTCTTCTCAACCTCCTGCTTCAGGGCTTGAATTTTCAAGTTTGCCTGCACCAACTTCTCTAACAGGATCACATTCTCCTGTGTTACTTCCTCATTCCTTCTTCTCAAGTCAGCATTTTCTTTCATTAGGGTCAGAAGGTCAGTTTCAGTATGTGGTGATGTAGGTGATGTTGTGAAGAATTCTTCATAATCAGGTTGTATCTGTCAAATGTATTTCCTGATCAGCAACGGATGCTTCAATTCTTTTCCCATTGATGTCTTCTACAAGTTCTGCTGATCTCCAGAAATCAAGTGAGTGATTTCTGTAGATGACAGGATTTTAGTAAGAGAAAAGTTGACATTTGATCAAGCCATTCATCTGATCATTGGTGCCACAGGCTCATTGTCAGGTGTGACTTGCAGAAGTGCACACATATTATGTTTCTTTTCAAAGAAATACTTTGGCTGTTCTTCTTCTGCCATATCTGAATCACATATCAAACATATTCAAAGTGAAATTAATCATAAAGTTCAGTACTTTAGATAATTTCAAGTTATAAGAATGAAGAAGAAAGAAAGAAATCTTCATGAACCTGTTCTTCGACAAATCAATAACCTAAACACATAAACAGAGTATTAGTAATCAGATACATAATCAAAGCCCATTATAGTCTAATCATGATCGGAAAACACATTATTAATGCTTACCGAGTCGGAATTAGAGGGGTAATTTAAGTTAGGGTTTGGATTAAAGATGAATGTGATAAGTCGGTTAGGTTTTCTTTGGGAGTAAGGATTTGCAGTGGAAGGAGAGAGAGAAGGAAATAATGTTGAAAAATTTGCCTAACTCCCCTTTTTATACCTTTTGAAATTGGGTTTTAAATGCTTTTTGTCCTTTTGAGAAATATTAGCTGTCAACCAGTAACATTATCCACTTGATATATTAAAAACATTTAATTTCATTTAAGATCATAAGACCTTACTCGAAAGATTAATATATCCAAAGTCTACTCGGTATACTTCCACATACAAACCTTACTCGGTCAAACTTTGCTTGGAAAATTTTCATTTTTGAATATACAAAGTTTGCCCGAATTCGTCTTATTCATAAACCTTGCTCGATCAAGTAAGTTAATTTAAAGTTAAGACATGATGAAGACAGCTTACCCGAAATACTAGATTTCTTGAGAAATTAATCACAAGGCAAATAATCAAGTATAATCATCAAATAAACATCCTTACTAAGAATCAATTACGATCCCCACATAGATTTCTCAATTTCAAATTAAAACTTATCTAGCATGAACCCTAATAAGAATCATAATCAATTTTATCATACTTACTAACATATTCAATCAAGTAACACATTCATTCAAGTATGCTTGAAAACATAGTGTGCCCGAGCAACCTTTCTGATGTAAAGTGTGCCCGAACAACAATCTTACGCAAAGTATACTCGAATAACCTTCATATAGTACAAAGTGTGCTCGGAAGCAAAGTGTACTCGAAAGGTTAACTTTTGAAATTACCAAGTATATTGAAGGAACACAAGTGTACCCAAAATATAAAGTGTGCCCGGAAAACAAAGTTTGCCTGAAAACACTTGTAATTTCAAAGAAATCATAAACAACCATATCACAGAGCATACTCGGAATGAAATTAAACACATAAACATTTAAGTGTGTTGTAGTCTAAAATTTCATAGAGCTTGCCCGAAAATCCTATGTTAGCACTAAGCTTTCTAGGATAAACACATTCAATCATCAGGTATGCCCTTACTTGAGGGATTTCAACATATCAAACCATACCCGAAAAATGACAAACTTAAACAGTAACATCTAAGCGTGCCCGGAAAGATTAACGAACCTTTCCTAACAACATATTCACACAAAGCTTACTCGGTGTACTAACTTAAGTTCACAAAGTTTGCTTGGAATCACAATCAGCATATAACATGCATAGCTTGCTCGAACAAGAATTTCTTGTTAAAAGCTAGCTATAACAACTCATAATCATCTCAAGACTTCAAGCTTGCTCGGGAAATGAGTACAACAGTGTACTCTACCCGGAAAGTGTAAACACTTCAAAGAATGCCCGAAAATCATAAAGTTAGTCAAAAATGACTAAGCTTACTCGGAAAGGTTGAAAATTAACAAACCTTACCTGAAACAACATATTCACACATAATCAAGTCAAACATGACTAAGCTTACTCGGAAAGGTTGAAAAATATCAAACCTTAACCGAAACAACATATTCACACATAATCAAGTCAAACATGACTAAGCTTACTCAGAAAGGTTGAAAAATATCAAACCTTACCCGAAACAACATATTCACACATAATAAACTGTTTTGTACTCGGAAAGGTTATAGTTCATTAAACCTTACCCGAAAATACATATTCAAACAGTTTGTGCTCGGGAAGGTTATAAGGTATCAAACCTTACCCGAACTTACATATTTAACCTATTTTTAGGCAAAATGCAACACTTTTTGACTTAAACCACTTTGTCAAAATATATTTTTCTTTTCAGATCATAGTTTAAGAGCAAATGGTGCATTTAGAGATCAAATTTCAGTTATAATTCTCTTCATTCCATTTACTGAAAAGATCTCAAGAATGGGATCATATTGACTAAGTAGCTATCTCAATACTTCACTCTCAGCATTATTATAACAACATAGATAGGTTAACAGCAGGTATAAACTTAGCATGAATTTCATCTCTTTGGTGATATGATTTAGGTTCATTTAAAGCATAATGTATTAATGGTCAACACTGTGCTATGATGCCTCATATCTCTTCTCAAAACTTATTTGGCTTTCCCCAGATCACCCCAATTGACTCCAACCTCCTGTATTTGGTCAAAAATAATTTTTGTATGACAGAACTTATTGTATTTTTGTATTTTTAGATTCAAACATATATAGAGGTTGAACGTTGGACTTACAGTTAGCAACATGCATTTCATTCAAGATGAGACAGAATTTGCCAACATCTTTGTAGTTCTTGTTGTAACCCTCTTGTTTGATAAAATATTTAAAACACTTATCAACTTTTGGTTGATTTATTCATTCTTCCCCTTGTTTTTGATATTTTATCAAATTTTCTTAAAGCATGTTCTTTGTCATATTTAAAGATGTTTCATTTTTGGTTGACCAAATAACAACAGGCTCGTGTATGACTGGGTAATCACTTTTCTGCCTATAATTTGGAGAGATTTATCTTGAGACATGCAAAGACAACTATGCATCTCCACATAAAGATTAGCATATTCATTATGTTTATATCACCTTAGATTTTACATCATCATGGGAAAGCAACCATACATGTTAATGACTATACTAAGGTCTTTTTAGCCTATTAATTCCATATGATCAGCTAAGTAGTCAATGTACTATCATTTTCCATTAAACACAGTTTAATATTCAATCACCCCAATATCTCTTCATTGTCAGGTTAATGGCTATCCTGTTTGACCAAAAGTGGTCAACAGGACCAAACATACATGTAAATATATGTCCTTTCAAAGTCAGAGCTATTGACATAGTTTTAAGTGAAGGTATAAGAAATAAGTCATAATTGCCCCAAATGCATTCAGTTTTCAGGTCAATGGCTATCCTTTGAATCTATAGAGAATTAAGGACCAAACATACACAAGTGCATGTCCTTCCAACTGGGCAAATGACATAATTTTCAGCAAAAACAACTACTTGAGACTTTTTAAAAAAAATCCTTCTTTTAAGCTTCTTTAAAGCTTGAACTGAATAATCTTATCATATCTCTACACCATTAAACAACTTGCTCATGTTTTGACCAAAATAAGGTATTTATGCAAAATTCATTATAAAATTCATTGAATCACTTAATTTTGACATAAAACACATTTTGACATAAACAGTTGCATCACATAATCAAATCTTAATCATTCTTAACATCATCAAGAAAACAGACTGTACTAACATTCAATGTCTATCCTATCTTAACAACATCAGAAGATCAGATAAAGAACATATTCAAGTAACCATAAACATGTGATTACTCATGATATCAGATAAGCATTCAATTTCACCCAAATAGATCAAACTACTTATCATAACATCAGATCAGTTAACTTGATAGATAAGATTTTTCATCAATTTCAAACAAATTGCACAGATATTTACTTAAGCACCTATCAGTTAACTTCAAACAGTGACATATTCAAAAACATATTCAATCAACATTCAGTTGAAACATATTCAAAACATATTCAATCAACATTCAGTTGAAACATATTCAAAACATATTCAATCAACATTCAGTTGAAACATATTCAAAACATATTCAATCAACATTCAGTTTAAACATATTCAAAACATATTCAATCAACATTCAATATGTGTAATCTCTAATAAAATAATCAGTTAGCACAGAGAGACACACAACCAGGCACACATCCTTAATCAGATTTCATCAGAGTTGATCATTCTCAGTGCTTTCAGAAGAAAGTTGAACCTGGTTCTATCAAGTGGTTTGGTGAATAGGCCAGCCAAATTGTCACTTGTATCAACCCTTTGCATTTTAATCAAACCTTTTTCACTACAGTCTTTAATGAAATGATGTCTGATTTCAATGTGCTTAGTTTTGGAATGTTGAACAGGATTCTTAACGGAAAAATATGCAGCAGTATTATCAATCAGAATACGGGTGTTTAGAAAATTCAAACCATAATCCAGCATCTGATTTTGAATCCATAGTACTTGTGCAAAGCAGGCAGATGCAGCAACATATTCAGCTTCTGCAGTGGAGATTGATACTGTAGTCTGTTTTTTGCATTGCCATGACACTAGCCTTTCACCCAAAAACTGGCATCCCCTTGATGTTGACTTTCTGCTCATGTTACACCCATCATAATCACTGTCTGTATAAGCAATCAGATCAAAGGCTTGATTCTTTGGATACCAAATTCCTAAGTCTGGTCTTCCCTTCAAATATCTGAATATTCTTTTCACAGCATTCATGTGGGAGACTTTTGGATTTGACTGGAACCTTGCACATACACACGCAGCAAACATGATATCTGGTCTTGTTGCAGTCAGATACATTAGAGATCCAATCTTGGCTCTGTATTCATGTTCATCTACTGACTCCCCATTTTCATCAGCAATCATCTTTTCTTTGGTGTCCATTGGAGTTGAAGCAGTCTTGTAATCATGACAGTTGAACTTGTTCAAAATGTCCTGCACATATTTAGTTTGGTGAATGAAGATCCCTTCAGCCTTTTGTAGAACTTGCAGTCCCAGAAAGAAGTTCATTTCACCCATGGAACTCTTGCTATACTTGGATTTCATCACCCCTTCAAACTCCAAACACATAATTTCATTTGTAGATCCAAAGATGATATCATCAACATAGACTTGTAAAAGCAACAAATCTGACCCCTTTCTTTTGTAGAAGAGTGTCTTGTCAATGGCTCCCCTTGTGAAACCATTTTCAAGTAGATGAGTAGATAGCTCATCATACCATGCTCTAGGAGCCTGATGCAGTCCATAAAGGGCTTTATTTAACTTGTACACCCTGTTTGGATACATGGGATCCTCAAAACCTGGTGGCTGAGCTACATACACCTCTTCATCAATCTTTCCATTTAGGAATGCAGATTTAACATCAAGCTGGAATACTTTAATGTTCTTTGAGGCAGCATATGCAAGGAAAAGTCTTATGGCTTCCAGTCTTGCAACTGGTGCAAACACTTCCTCAAAGTCTATCACTTCTTCTTGAAGACATCCCAGTGCTACAAGTCTAGCTTTGTTTTTAATCACTAAACCCCTTTCATCCCTTTTGTTTCTGAAAACCCACTTGGTTCCAATTGCATATCTGTCATGTGGCTTGTCTACAAGATCCCACACATGTAGATCTCTAAACTGTGCCAATTCCTCTTGCATTGCCTCTACCCAACTATTGTCTTTTAAAGCTTGAGAAATGTTCTTTGGTTCTATTTGAGATAGAAAGAAAGAGTACAGACAGATGTTTGCAATCTCAGAATGACTCCTTGTAACTCTTTCATGCAAGTCACCAATGATATTTTCAGCAGGATGATTCTTTTCAACAGTAGGAGTTTGTATTATCATATTTATAGACAAATTTGTGTCAAGATTTGTTTCATTGAGTTTAGGTTCTTCAATGATCAAATCATCTTCTGCATCATGAAACTCTGGTGCTTTCTCATTGTTTTGTCCTGAAGTAGATGCACCATTGTTTTCTAAGTTCAATCTTTGAAATAGATCTTGAAATCTTGCTGTAGATGCAGCTTCTTCTTCACTTGCTTGGTTGCTTGTGTCACCCTCATTTTGAACTTGATCATCCTGTTCATCATGATTGTCTTGATTGTTCTCAGTATGATCATGTTCAACATTGTGATTGTATTCTTGATTAGGTTCACCAATATCACATGGGTAGTTCTTCACAAAAGTATACTCCTTTTCCTTTTCAGCAACCTTCTTCCATAATTCTTCCAAGTCCAATGACTTCTTCCTTTTCTCTTCAATTTCACTGGTCTTGTAGAATGAATCATCAAAGTGTTCAGAATAAATCTTGAATGACTTTATTAACTTCTCATGATCAAACAGCCATTCTGCACCACTGACTGTGTTGAACTGATTCTCATTAAAAATGATGTCAGAATACTCTATCACACTCATGTGATCTTTGACATATACTCTGTATGCCTTTGAGTGAGTAGAATATCCAACAAAGAAACAATCTAGTGACTTAGTTTGAAACTTGTTCAAATAATCTCTAGTGTTCAAAAGAAAACATTTGCAACTAAAGGGCTTGAAAAACTTGATGTAAGGCTTTCTATTATTGAAAATTTCATATGGAGTCTTGTTATGCCTTTTGTTTACAAGCACCCTGTTTTGAACATAACATGTTGCATTGATTGCTTCAGCCCAAAAAGTGACAGGCAAATTTGCATCTGCCAACATGGTTTTGGCAGCTTCTATCAAAGTTCTGTTTCTTCTTTCTGCCACTCCATTTTGTTCAGGAGTTCTAGGAGCTGAAAATTGTTGAAATATCCCTTTCTGTGTGCAAAATTCTTCCATAACTCCATTCTTGAACTCTGTACCATTATCACTTCTCATCATCTTGACTTTCTTTTTCAGCTTGTTCTCAATCATTGTGACACAACCTTTAATCAACTCTGCAGTCTCATCTTTGGTACTTAGGAAATAAACCCAAGTGTATCTTGAATAGTCATCAATGATCACCAGACAATATCTTTTCTTCCCAATACTTGGTACACTCACAGGACCATAGAGATCCATGTGAAGTAATTCAAGTACTTGATCAATTGAGTTGATGAGCTTTGGCTTATGAGTAGATTTGTGTTGTTTTCCCTTTTGGCATGAATCACAATGATCTTCCAACTTGAATTCTCTTGTAGGTAAGCCTATGACATGCTCACCTTTGACAAGTCTATTCATGTTCTTCAAGTTCACATGACACAGTTTCCTATGCCACAATTTAGATTCATTTTCAGTGGCTTTGGAAACAAAACATGCACCTCCTCTTGAAATGGATTCTTTCATATTCAACTCATACAAGTTTCCATTTCTTGGTGCCATCATCATAATCATTTCAGGTGGAATTACGAACTCATGTTTTAAAATGAAACAGTGTGAATCATCAAAACTGACTTTGTAACCCTTATCACACATTTGTGATATGCTCAGCAGATTGTACTGAAGACCTTCAACATGAAATACATTATCAAATGAGACTTTCCCATTTGTTAAGATTCCTTTTCCAACAATCTTTCCACCATTCTCATCACTCCCAAAAGCTACTGGACCCTCATACTTCTCTTCATAATTGACAAGAGATCTCTTGTCACAAGTCATGTGCCTAGAACAACCACTATCCATATACCATATGTCATTTAGAGGAGTGGACTGTTCCTGCACATATAAAGAAAATTTGATTAGTTAAGTGATGAAGTGCAAGCCTTATCAACTTGCAGTTCATCAGATTCAGTTTCAGACACAGCTTGGGAAGTGAGAGTTGTTGGTTTAGGATCTTCATGAGCCAATTCTAAGCTGTCTGAATGATCAGTTTCATAATCACACTCTCTTGGAGTTTTGACAAGTGAGGTTGAACACTGGTATTCAGCTGAGTCAGTGACATACTCCTGTATTACATAGTCCTTCATCTCAGAGTTGTCTCTTACATCAGCAATTTGTTCAACCTTACTCTCAGTCCTAGGTTTCCAAAGGAAACCATGTGGTTCATATCCATGTCTTAGTAGAAACTTCTCATCACCAGTGAGTTCTGTTGGTTTAATTCTAGAATGTGTATCTTTTCTTCTTGTCTTCTCTCTGCTTGATGATCCTTGAGAACCATCAGATTTGACTGATTGAGTATCTTGCTTGATTCTCACAGACTGATAGTTATTTTTGGTCAATTTCTCATGCCTTTTAGGAGATTTGCTTCTTCTTTTTAGTTCGGTCACTTTCTTCTCAACCCTTGTCTCCTTTTCAGATTTCTTCTTCTCTTTGTTCATGGTTTCATTACCACACACCTTTCCTTTTCCCAGATATTCATCATACTTCTGTTTGTACAGGACAAAGTCTTAACCATACTTTGTTCCATCTGGTACATGAAATGGTTTGAATTTGGATCTTTCATTACATGAATCTGTGTGGTGACCATATTCATCACATCTTTTGCACCAAACTTTAACCTTGAAGACTTCATGTTCTTTTGGTTTCTTGTATCTTTCACTTGGCTTAGGTGTCTTGACTCCTAGAGTCTTCTGATTCTTTAAACCATCAAAATCAATTGAAAAGGAACGAATTCCTCAATCTTGATGTCCTGTCTTTCAACTTTGCCTTTGACAAAGACAATTTTCTTCATAATCATAGATTCTTCATCACTACTTTCTCTAACCCTTTTCAGTCTTTTCTCATATTCTTTCATAGTTTCCACTTCTCCAACATCAAGCACCTCATGACTAGAAAAGATTGGATGAACTGGGATAAAATTTTATGTATCAACCTTTTCATTCACCATCTTCTTCTTGTTGTTCTGTTTTATCCTTCTCAATACAGCCTTGCTTGGAGGTCTGACTGCATTGTAGTCTATCTTCCTTCTTTCACACATATCAAAAGAAACATGTTCTCTTTTCATTTTGTCATTCTGTTTCTTCAATTTTGGTGGGACTGGTGGATACTTTGGAAGTTTATCAACAGATTCAGGTTTCTTATATTTTCTTCCTCTTTCAGCAGCTTTGATTTCTTTTTCAGTAATTTGATCACTCAAATCACTCAAATCATCTTGATCCAATTCAACTGAATCAAAGTCATCCTCAGAGACTTGAACTCCAGTTGACTTATCCTCTTTTACTTCTTTCTTAATCACAAATTCTCCTTCATCATTCACTTCTACCTTTTTGTACAAATCAACAACTTCTTCCCTGTCTTGAAAGACATCTTTGAATTGTTGCAAGTATGCATCTCTTTTCTCTTTGTCAACTTTTGGCATGAAGTTGTTGTTGAATGGAGGTGGTACTGTTTTGTATTTGTCTTGTTCTTTCACCTGATTCAGTATACCACATATGTTGCCAGTTGAGACTAAATTCTTCAGAAATTCAATTTCAACCTTTAGTCTTGTGTTATGCACCTTTTCTTCAACCAACATCTTCTTTAATCCATCAATCTCAGTGATGTATCTGGTTTGAGTTCTGTAAATGATCATGCAATCATCTTCAAGGCTTTTAATCTTTTCATCACTGATCATCTCACTTGCCTCATACTCATTGATGAAACTTTGTTTTCTAAAACACTCACTTTCCAGCTTACCTACTTTTGTTTTCAATTCAATGATAAGTTCATTTAAATCAACTGTAGGAGCAGAGTGTACCTGAGATGATGATCCTTTTTCTTTCTCAATTATGGCCATGAATGCCACATTTGCTTTCCTGATATCATCTTCAATGTCCTCTTCATGATTGCTCCAATCAAAATTTCCTTCATGCTGTGTAGTCACTGCCACATTTCCTTGATTTCTGATCTGATTTTGATTTGCTGGAACAGTGTTGTTTGGAACATTTTGAGCTGTTTGAAGGTTCTGATTGTTATTCATTTGAAAACCTTGAGTTTTTTGCATACTTTGTTGTTGATTATTCATTTAAGGCTGAAAGTTGTTGAAGTTGGGGTTGTAACTGTTGTTAGGATTGAAGTTGTTGAAGTTGTTCATTTGATTGCTGTTGTTGTTGAATCTTGGCTGATTTTGTTGGTAATGCTGCTGACCTCTTAGTTGATTTTGTTGATATTGATGCTGACCTCCTGGTTGTTGATTCTGGAATTGATTCATTTGAATGTTTCTTGGTTGATTGCATTCTCTTGCAAAATGACCAGGTTGCTGACAATTGTAGCATATTGCTTTTGACTTGTCAAATCCAATCCTGTCATTAGGACCAGAAACCAGAGACCTACCAGTTCTGTTATACAGTCTTTTACTTCTCAAACCCAACATGGCAGCTTGCCACTTCAAATCCATGTCTTCCAAGTCATCTGCATCAATTTGTTCTAAATCATCTTGTACCACACTTGTGTGAATTATATTCTTTGCAACAAATGCATTATATGACTCAGTAAACATAGACAACAAAGCTTGTGTTTCATTGCTTTGACCATGTCCTGTGCCAGTATTAGGAACATTTCCACTTGGCTTGGAGGCAGAATCAGTATCATCAATCAGTTGCACATTGAACCTCTGCTGATTTCCCTGATTACTTGTGCTACCTCCAATGAAAGATTTTGTAGTAACAACATTATGTTCAGTTGGTTCTTCAATGATGGGAATTTGCTGTTGATTCTTGGTAGACAGATTTCCCATTGGTGCAATCAATGCATTTGAAACATTGAAATATGGTCTATCTTCCTTAATCATCTCATTCTCAATCATTTCAAGTTCAGCAGCCTGAAGAAAGCATACTACATCATCCAATTTCAATTCATAGAAATTTTGCTTCTGAAGGATGAATTTGCAAGCAGTATACCATTCTTTTGGCATTGAGTTGAGTAACTTTGTATTCAAATCAAAGTCAGTCATTACATAATCAGTTGTTCTCAACTCATTCACAATACTTAGAAACCGTTCTAGTATTGATTTCAACCTTTCTCCATCTCTATACTTGAACCTTTCCAACTGTTGCTTCAATCTTTGCTTCTTTATGTTCTTTAGTTCAGTATTCCCTTCATACATTTCAAGGATAGCATCATACATTTGTTTGGCAGTTGTGTGATGAGCCACCTTGGTCAGAATCTCCCAAGACAAACCTAGCTTTATCATAGCTAAGGCTTTGTCATCCACCTTTCTCATTTTTTCTCTTACAGTTGCAGTTGCAGTAGCATTTGCACCTTCTTCAACAGCAGTTTGTGGACCATTCTTCATGGAGTTCCACATATCAATATCATTGTAGCATACGGCTTCTTCAAAGAGTACTTTCCATTTGATAAAGTTTTCCTGTCCATACAACCTTGGTATCATGTTAGTAGACACCTCTTGTTCCTCATATCCAGACATTTTGAAAAATTAAAAATCAGTTTCCTTAAAAAATTCAAAATAATCAGATCTGAAAACAGAATGCTCAGATTTGATGTGTCTGATGTGATTAGAACAAGATTTAGATATAAAGATTAGAAATTTAGTTGAAATAAGAAAGAGAAAACACCGGTTGATTGTAGATCTGGAAGAAAAATGAAAAACATGGCTGCTGACGTCACAAATCAATCGAACAGTGGTCTGCTTACGTCATTCTTCTTCAAATCTTCAATCAGCAACAATCTTTCTAAAATAGCAGTAACATAGCTCTGATACCACTTGTCTGTCCCTTCGATTTCACCTGGATCTTAATTAATCATGTCATAACTCACACAGGTTGATGTGTCGACAAGAGAGTTAATGACGGGTTGCTATATTTAGAAAGATATCCGTTTGTTAAAGGCGGAATCAATAACAAACATACGGTTGCAATGAATAATCAAAGATAGAAAGCACACTCAGGATTCACTCAAAAGATTTCCATTTATATAATGTTAATCATACAAAAGGATAATCGATTTAGGGTTTTCTAGGAATCCTAAGACAGCCGTCACACAATATTCTCTCAATTAATGAGTCTGTCTTATCCGTATTGTGCGCCCTGTGCCCCTTTGGCGGTGTGCCCTAAATATTCTATTTATAGGCCTGCCAACCTTGGACAGCTGTCATTCCTTCTAGAAACCCTAAATACGGTCATACATATTCAAATTACATATTCAAAATAAACTAAGTGTAAAACAAGTCTTCCGGGTAGGCTTTGCATCAATCTTGTCTTTCCGAGTATGCTCGGCCATCCTTCATAACTTGGTAACATAGAAGTGTGCTCGGGATCAGTTTCTGGGTAGACTTTACTTAAAGAATATTTTACCAAGTAAAATATTCACTGAGTAGACTTCAGTCTTCTTGAATTTGCCAGACTTTGCCCGACAACTCCTTACGAGCAACCTTGTTCTTCGATGGTCCATTTCAACTCTTTGCCATAAATAACTTATTAGCAAAGTGTACTCGGGAGTACAGTTCCTTGCTTGAGTTGAACCTTGTCCGATGTTACTTAGAGATATATTCCATTTATACATCAAGCTTGCTCGGATCATAATTATTAAAGAATACCTTGCCCGGTCTTCCAATCACTTGGCTTCTTGGACTTGGTTAACCAAAACTTACTCGGAGGAGTAATATACTTGGTTCTGAAGAACAGGCTTGCTTGATAAAGTGAACCTTACCCGGATTTACATAAACTAGTGTACCTTACTCGGAAACACACTAATTTGCAAACCCTGCTCGGATAACCACTTAAGAAGACTATTTGAAGTAAACCTTGCCCGGTAGGCAAAATATCGTACCCGGCTAAGTAAAAGCTTGCTCGGATCCCAAGGTGTGCTCGGATTCAATACTTAGCAGTTTCTGAGGAGGTTGAGAATCTCCTTATTTGGGTCAAACTCTTGACCCAACAGTTGATTTATCACTTTTCGGGTGCTAATTTCGTGTTTGATTGTTTAGTTATTGCAAAGTTCATAATTTGTGATATTATTCCTTGAACCTTTCTGCCATTAGATGTATTTTAGGTTGCATGGACCCCGAGTAGTTGATTATTGCATGAATTTGTTTCGTGTAATTGTTAATTGCAAGTTCGGTTAATACTGAGTGTGTTGATTGATTGTGGTAGACGCGTGCCATTAGGGTTTATGCTTCTCGAATCATTTAGGTCAGTAGGATAATCCTCTTTGAGTTGGACCAAAACCTTAGAGGTTAGCTTATCTCTCTGCTTTAGTTGATTTAGTTACCCGTTGCGAGACCACGCGCGGTTTTCTAGCTATCGACTAGTTTAGTTTGTAAGTTGAGTTATATTATCCTTATTATTGAATTACCCCTCTCTTCCTAGGTTTGTAATTAGCTTGAGCCTTAGTGAGGATTGTGATTTTGATACAGACCAAATAATAAATCATTAGGGTACGTAAATAAACAACCGCAAATTAAAAGGTAAATAGACGTTGTTAGGGTTTTCTGGTAAAACTGACCGTAGGGACCCAGTTTCCTTGATTACATCTATCTTAGTTCATCTTTCAAAGACGGTTTTTAAAACTTGTTAGCCCCTGAGCAATCCTATACCCGTTAAGTCATCTTACCTAGGTGATTCGTTTTCTTATTATCGTTATATCCCGTTAAGTTTCCAGTTAGTTTCGTTACACCGTTAGTTAAGTTAAGTTAGTTTAGATATATAAGTTAAACAAATATATTATTTAGACAAGACTTAAGTAGGTTTAGTAATCCGAGCCACCTCACGTGTCTTTGTGCTCGATACTCGGACTTCCTTAGTTTTTACTACATACGATCGGTATACTTGCCGGTTGTGTGAACTTAAGTTAGGATAATCCGTTTTAATTTAAAGCTTAGTTGTGAGTAGTAGTTTTCATAGATACATTTTCGAACATCACTTTTCATCCCCCGTTTTCCATCTTACGTTTTAGGGGTGGCATTGCATACTTATTCAAATTCAAATGATTTGTACTTGTGTCTCAAACCACAAACTCTTTAGTATATGTTACTTAAATAAATGATCGATTTGGTGTCATATGCTTTACATGATTACATGCTATATGTTTATTGCTTTAGGTGGGTTGGCCTCTATGAAACTATTGAGTATGATCATACGCTCCCCTAATTACTTTAGCTTTATTGCTAGTAGCATAGGGCAAGTATTATCTGAGTATATTTAGTTGTTACCATATAGTGTCTCAAACTATTTACTATTTGCATATCTAAATTGTTGCTATTATTTATTGTTCGATATACGAGTTGTGGATTTCATCTATTATCACTAGTACAAAAATGATTTATTTGGGCGGTCGACTAAACTATTTTGGGCGGTGCCTATCTTAAAACCGCTTGAAACATGTATTGTTTATTTCCTACCCAAGATAACCGCCCTAAACAAAGAAATTACCACGTAAAATACTTATATTGTCAACCTACAAATGGATTTTGAGCAGTGACCTTTTGAACGACACAAAAGAGTTCTTTTTCATACTTTTTGGTTTAATTTAATGCCATAATCTCCAATAAAATATTTTATACAATTTTTTAAAAAACCTTTAACTACTAATTTTGGGTGGTTCATAGTTTAACAGAATAAAAGAAATAAATCATGGCTTAAAAATATCTCCAACTGTGTCAACATATTTTTGGGCGATGCATTTTAAAAACCGCTTAAAAGATGGTTTGTTACCTACTTTTTAGTATTATTTAATAAACTCAAGATATATTTAATATAAACTAGAAATCCCTAAACGGCTAATGATCTCATCTTCTACCTGGTTCAATTCACCCTTTCTTCATTAAAGTCAATTTTTATAATAGCAGGTATCAAAATATAAACTTTATTATATAATTTATTGTTCATATATTTAACTATTGATTTTATATGTATTAATTGATTGTATTTTGTTCATTGTAGATAACAATCAAATAATTGCAGCCTTTTCTTTTCTTTATTCTATCTCACCACGTTGAAGGTACGAACAAGTGTAGCTTCATTACTGGCCTTTATTGTTGATCTATATGTGTTATATGCGTGTGTGTGTATTTATATAAAATTGACCTTTAGAGTATACCCGTCCAAAATTAATCTAATAGAGATAAATTTTGGATTGTCTCTTTTGGGACTGCTTTTTGAATATTCTATCTCATTAGGACGTGTATACATTTTAACTTGTTAACTATTTAAGAAAAAAAAACCGACAGTTGTTTCCTATACTCCTTCGGGTTTGCGGTTTATCCGCATACTTGGGGGGTTAAGGGGAAATGTTGTCGATTTTTCTTAAATAGTCAACAAGTTAAAATGTATACATATGAGATAGAATATTCAAAAAGTGGGTTAGGATCCGCTGCCTTATGGTACATATTAATGACCCATACATAAATTGCACATAACTTATTTGATTATTTTAATTTTTAGATGGAATGTAGAGAATATTGGATGTACAAATGTGCACGTCCTTCTGAAAGATATACGAATGGCATTTATACTTTTCTTAAGGCTGTTGAATCCAATCGAAGGAATGTTGGCTCTAAAATGATCTGGTGTCCTTGTGTGACTTGTAAAACTTTGCAGAGATTTGAAAATATTAACGATATAGAGCATCATTTGATTGTGAATGGTTTTATTCCTAGTTACACATGTTGGTATAAGCATGGGGAACCACGGATTGATAGTGTCACAACATCTATTAATTTAAATGATGACAGATATAAAAATAATTTAAATGATGATAATTAAATGAGAACAATTTGGATGACATGTTTAAGGATATAGAGAATGAAAATGTTGGCAATTTAGATGACATGTTTAAGGATGTAGAGAATGAAAATGTTGACAATTTAGATGACATGTTTAAGTATTTAGAAAAATGATATTGGCGATAATAATAAAGAAAAATTACAACATCTATTTGAAGATGCACAAAAGGCATTATATAACGATTCTGAGATTTCAAAACTTGAAGATGTATTGATGTTGTTTAATGTGAAAGCGAAAAACAGATGGAGTGATACAAGTTTCACAGATCTATTATATGTTTTGCATATTATGCTTCCGAAAAGTAACGAGTTGCCAATTTCGTTTTACCAAGCAAAAAAAATGATCAATCCAATGGGATTGGAAGTTGAAAGAATACATGCATATCCAAATGATTGCATGTTGAATAGAAATAAGTATGGGAATAATCATGAATATGTTTACTGTGGTGCATCAAGGTATAAGAGGGAAAATAAAATTGGTAAATATGAAAATGATGTGAAGGAAAATGGACCACCAGCCAAATTATTGTGGTATTTTCCCATTATACCGAGACTAAAACGATTATTTTCAAATGAGAAACACGCAAAATTATTACGTTGGCATTCAGATGAGCGTATAGATGACGGAAAATTAAGACATGTGGCAGATTCACCTCAATGGAAAAATATTAATAGCAAATACCCAGATTTTGGTAATGAAGTTAGAAACATAAGATTTGGGCTTGTTCGGACGGAATCAATCCCTTCGGACAATTTCATAGTCAGCATAGTATGTGGCCAGTTCTTCTTTGTATCTACAATCTTCTACTGTGGTTATGCATGAAACGGAAATACATAATGATGTCGTTGTTGATTCAGGGTCCGGAACAACCTGGTAATAACATTGATGTTTATTTGTCCCCTTTGTGTAAGGCCCCGTTACCGGTGCCCTACATTGGAAGTTGGATTTACTCATAAACACAGTTCTAAATATCAGAGTTAATTAAAACCTTTGCGGAATAATATTAAACATCAACCATTCATTACATTTATCCATAATTTGTCTTTTAAAACATAACATAAATTATAAGATTCAAAACATCATGATAATCTTCAGATGTCAGCCTCTTCAATCCTGCCATGTGTCCATCTCAAACCAGCTGTCTCAATCTGTTAACCTGCGTTCATACTAAAAGTCTGCTACGCTGAGTGAGTTCTAGTTAATCACATAACTTACTTTACATACACATATACGTGCCCGATGGTACGCTTTTCATACATAACCTGTTCATCATTCAACCATACATATTCATAGCTAACCTTACATTATAAAGAGCATTTCACCCTACATACCTCGGATATTATTAGGGTCTGGCACCCTCCATCCTCGGATATTTTTAGGGTCCAGTCTCCCTTCATCCTCGGATATTATTAGGGTCCGGTACCCTCCATCCTCGGATATTATTAGGGTCCGGTCACCCTCCATCCTCGGATATTATTAGGGTCCGGTACCCTTTCTTCCATACATCTATAACATACTTTCTATATACGTAATCGTAAGTTTCGCACATACACACATCATTCATTCGTCATCTTACAACTTACATATAACATCAACCGTTACCTGGCAATACATGCAATATCCGAAGATCGTTCATGTACCGAAAAGAAAGCATTCATACATTTCACATAATACATATATGGCATACACTCATCACTTAGGATAAGTGTATTAACTAATCACATCGAGTATGCACATAGCCCCGAAAACCTAACAAAGAATGGGGCTAGAAACTCACCTGAATGCGGTTACGTTCGCCGTTTATAGTTATTCCTTTCTTGAGCTGTGCACGATTAACTGTATAACAATTACACATATCAATTATCTATCACTACCCACACCGCGTTTCTAGTCTAATTATAACCCTCAACGGACGGGGGTCCGGGGAAGCGCCACTGGCAGTGGGGTCTAGGGGCGGCAGCCCCTAGCAGGGTCCAAGGGGCAGAGCCCCTGGCTGGGGTTATAACGAACTGGTCCTTGTAACGAATTGAACCCTCAAACGAACTAGTCATTTGACGAATCAGTTCATATACGAACCAATCCATATAACGAATCAGTCCATGTAACGAATTGGACCTTCTAATTCGTTATCTCTACTAGCGAATGACTATAACGAATCAAGGGTAATTCGTTATCCTTTTTCCCTTAACGAATTGGATACGAACTAAAGCTAGTTTGTTAATCTTTCCTTAGCGAATCAACACACGAATTACTCGCTAATTCGTTACGCTCACTGACGAACTAGGGTTAGGTCAGAATGTCAGGGAACATTCCCTGACACCCTTACCTCGTATTAACTTTTCCGGCGCCGTTATTGCCGGAAAAGCGCGGTTTCGCCGGAAAAACGAGTTTTGGCTCGTTTTTCACCGTTTTTCGCTCCGTTCGATCCAGATTTGAGCTAGAGTGATCCCTAAACTCATCTAAGGTTCGGTTTATACCCGATTCCATCCGGATCTCGTGACTTAAACGGTTTAACGGTGTCGGCTCGTCGTTTCGTGACCATATCTAACGGGTTTAAGTTAATAAAATATCATACTAGTATTACCTCGGGTTGGTGCTCGGTTTCCTTCTTGGTTTCGGCTAGAGAAAAAGGAGAGAACTAGAGAGAGATCTTAAGTGTGTGTTTTGGTGGTGTATGGAATATGTGTAAATGAGGAATTAAATGGTGATTGAGGGTTTATATATTTATGGATCATGGGCTTAAGCCCATGGTCTTTCTTTTCTTTATTTCCTAACCCAAGTCCATAACTCATATCCATTAACCCAACACTAGCTCAACTCGTATTCTATTTATCTAAACCGATAACGACCCACTATAAAATAGACGAAATTTATTTTATTATTATACCAAAAGTAGTATGTTACAAGTCGTCCCTCCTTAAAGAGGTTTCGTCCCCGAAACCTAACTATTACATAAACAAATTCGGGTAAAACTTGCGCATCTCATCCTCCGCTTCCCGAGTAGCATCTGAACCTTTACGATGCTTCCATATCACTTTCACTAAAGGTATAACCTTGTGACGAAGTTGTTTCTCCTTGCGGTCAACTATCTCAATCGGATTCTCAATGTTGTTCAATTGTTCGTCAACCTCAATGTCCATTAATGGCACATGAGACGTGTCATCAGCTAGGCATTTCCTTAGGTGAGAAACATGGAAGGTTGAATGAATTCCTTCTAATTCTTCTAGCAAGTCTATCTTATAAGCCACTTCACTTACACGATCAATAATATTGAACGGTCCGATGTACCTTGGACACAACTTTCCCCTCTTCCTGAAACGAATGATTCCTTTCCAAGGCGAGACCTTGAGCATCACATTGTCACCAACTTTAAACTCAATCGGTCGTCGCCGCTTATCAGCATACGACTTCTGTCTGTTTTGAGCATCTTTCATTCTTGCCTTGATCTGATCGAACTTCGAAGAGGTTTCTTGCACAACTTCTAGGCTTCCCATCTCTTTCTGACCAATCTCTCCGCAACACACCGGGGTCCTACATCGTCTATCGTAAAGCATCTCAAATGGTGGCATACCAATACTTGAATGGTAGCTGTTGTTATAGGAGAACTCTGCTAGATGCAGATGATCATCCCAACTTCCTCCAAAGTCTAAAACACAAGCACGTAGCATATCCTCAAGGGTTTGGATTGTCCTTTCAGACTGTCCATCGGTTTTAGGATGATACGCCGTACTGATGTTCAATCTCGTTCCCATAGCTTCATGGAACTTCTTCCAAAACCTCGAAGTGAATCGAGTATCTCTATCAGACACGATCGATAACGGCACTACATGCTTGGCACACAACCTCTTTTATGAACAAATTTGCTAACATTTCTGACGAGATGGCCTCTCGTATGGGCATAAAGTGAGCACTTTTAGTCAAACGGTCCACCATCACCCAGATGGTATCATGATGCTTAGCTGTACGAGGTAGCTTAGTTATGAAATCCATGGTGATGTGTTCCCATTTCCATTCTGGTATCTCTAGAGGCTGAATCTTTCCATAAGGTTTCTGGTGCTTTGCCTTGACTTGCAAGCAAGTTAGGCACTTACTGACATAATCTACTACATCATTCTTCATGCCTGGCCACCAGTAATCTCTTTTCAAATCTTGGTACATCTTGGTAGTTCTTGATTGTCATGTTTTGATGACACATATGATTCCTATTGCAATTTGTGGATTGCTACCAGAGAGCACACGACATACCATCACAAAACTTTGTTGGTTTTTTAACATGATTCACTCAATATGTATTTATCCCGAAGAATTGGATGCATGGCAAAATGAAATTATCATCACGCTTTGTGAACTAGAGAAGTACTTCCCGCCGTCCTTTTTTGATGTGATGGTTCATTTCGTGATTCATATTGTTGGAGAAATCAAGGCTTGTGGTCCTGTATTTTTGCGTTACATGTGCCCTTTCAAAAGATACTTGAGTGTCTTAAAATCCTATGTAAGAAATCGTAATCGGCCTGCCTGAGGGTAGTATTGTTACTGGATATGCTTCCGATAAGGTGATTGAGTTATGTACAAGTTATTTGGAAGGCTTAAAAATATTGGTTTGCCACAATCTCGTCACTCTGGTAAACTTCAAAGGGAAGGAGGTGTTGGTATGAAATGGCTCAACCCAGCTAAGGAGAACTTAGAACTTGCACATTTTTATGTTCTGAAACACATGACTTCTCTTGCTTCGTATGTTGATGAACACTTAAAGTTATTACAATCAACATACCCGAATAAGAACATGGATGAAAAAAAAGGTCACTGAAGATCAATCAGTCGTTGATACAATTGTAAAATCATTGGGGCAAGGCCCGGAATTTAGAGTAAAATCTTACCAAGGGTATGACATTAATGGGTATACATTTTACACAGAAGACCAAGATGAGAAAAGTACAATGCATAATAGTGGAGTTACAGTAATAGCATCAACAACCAAATTTAACAGAACAAATCGTGGTACAAGGTTAGAAATCGCCAAAGACTCTTATTATGGTGTCATCCAAGAAATATGGGACTTGAATTATAAAACTTTCACAATTCCTATGTTCAGATGTAAGTGCGTGAATAACAAAATAGGTGCTCAAGTTGACAAATATGGTTTTACACTTGTCAACCTTACAACAAATGGATATGCATCTGAACCGTTTATTCTCGCTTCACATTGCTCACAAGTGTTCTTTGTAAATGACCCGAGTAAACCAAGATACCACATTGTATTGCAAGGTAAACGACGTATCATTGGTGTTGATAATGTTATCGACGAGGAAGAATACGACCATTTTGACGACCTACCACCATTTTCAGTTGGTGTTGAACCGTTAGATAATCCAACTAACGGCGCCACATACTTACGATCTGATCACAGCAATGGGATATATGTTGATCCACCGTCAAACTAGATGATCAAGGTTTGAAATGTGTATAATATTTTTAGTATTGAACCGTTAGCGTTTCTTTATTATCTTTTAAATTGTTGTCGGTAACTTAGATTTTAAATAATTGTAGGATTTTGAAATAAAGGTGCACTTCAAGAGAGCGTGGCTCAAGTAAACAGGATCGAATTGAGAAATATTTTTAGCTCATTATTTTTTTATTTATTTTTAATTTTATTTGTTTACTTATTTTAAATACTTTGGTTTAGCAAGTTTATTATTTGGGTTTATTCCAAGAACCATTTTGAATATATCCGCTACCGGTAGATTTCATGTCGAGTCGTCGTTGCAATACATGTGTTGTACTGATTGAATAAAAACCGTTTTAGATGTTTTTATGTATATAAGTTATACGAGTTCCGCTACTATTATTGGCATGGACATAGTGCGGGTACCCCAACAAAACTAAACAACAAAGACTAGGGATGAGCAAAATCGGTACCGGTACCGTCCCGGTACCGGTGCTGATTTCGGTACCGATTTGATACCATCGATACCGAATCAGTACCAAAGTTTTAAGTTTTGGATCGGTACGATACCGGTATTTCCCGATTTTTTACCCTCGGTACCGGTACCCTCCCGGTACCGTACCGGTACCGAACAGAATATTTTAGAATCGGTACCAAGAATTTGGGATTTTCGAGATCGACATATTCGGTACCGGTACGATACCGTGCTCATCCCTAACAAAGACCAAATTGCAAAATCGGAAAGAGCAATAAAAGAACTTTAAAATGATCTTATGGCACCGGGTCTCATTTACTCAATATATATATACATAAAGGAAAAAGAAAAATAGATAAAAACTCAAATTGCAAAAAAACTTAAAAAACAATAAAAAAAAACTTAAATCTCTCTTGTGGCACCGAGTGTGTCCTACTTATATTAGATAATTATTATAAATACAAAGGAGAAATTAATATATACGAGGCATAATTTTTTATTCGTTTCTAAAAGGCCTAATTAAGGTACCACCAAATTTAATATATGTTTCTTTGGTGGAGGTATAAACTCTGAACTATCTAAAACACACATAACATCTTCCAATTCCAATTCCACTCCATCCCTTTCTTCTTTGAACCCTCCAAATTTAATCAGTAACCACCCAAATCAAGCCTAAACCAGCCACAATTTTCATCCTCCTGCGCACGTACAATACCAAATTATTAAAAGCCCTAACTCACCATCGCAAAACATGTACAGGTACACTCTAATTTAAAGAAGCCCATAATTTTCATCCTACATCGTTACGGCACAGGTAAGAACCCTTCTTTTTCGTTGTCCTTTAATTTTGAAAGAAATTCCATGTTGTTTCAGAAACTTAGGTTGTGGATTTGTGTAGGAGCTTATTGTGAAAAAATTGGACCCTTGATGTCAGATTATATTATGTTCTTGAGATTTACTAAAGAGCCATTTTGTGCCCCCTGCTGTATGATTTTAGTGCATATGTAGAAACCAGTTTCTGTTAATTTATGAATCCGTGAACCCTTGAAACCAGTTTTTGTAAGTATATTAATTTCATCTTTTAAGTGTTTAGTTTAATATTCTAGCTAGTTTGCGTGTAAGCATATCTTATTTGTTTCTTAATTTGTTTTTGTTTTTGTTTTGTTGTTTAGTGGGTAAAATGACGCAACATAGGAAACGTAAGGCTGCTTCCTTTTCAAAGGAGGACTGTGATTACACAATTGAATTAAATAATGATATGCAAGCACTAGGGAAGAACACGAACGATTTCACTACATGGTTCGGAGTGAAATTAAAGGCTGACTTTTCTTACCATATTCCGAGCGATAAAATTGAAAATCATAAATGGGAAGAGTTATGGATGGATATCAAGGTATTATATTATATTATTTTATTTTTTATAACTTATTAGAAACATGAATTATATTATGTACAGTTTTTTTGTTTTATAAATATTTAAACAACATGGAATATTAAAAGTGATGCTCCTAATCATATGATGCTTAAAAAAGCAAGAAAAGATCATTCGGATTGGCGAAGTTATCTTACAACACGCTATGTAAGGAAGCAACTAAAACCTTTCGACACGTACCCAAATCTTGAAAAAGAACATTGGGAAGACTTCGTTATCGAAAGAACTAGCCAGGAATTTTTGGTACACGTGAATTGATTATTAGTAAAATAATAATATTAATAATAATTTATTATGTTATATATTTATAACTATTAATAACTATTTGTTTATTTATGTGAAAAAAAAATGGAAAGGCAACGGCAAGTGCGAACGCGAACATAAATCATAATTGCCTAGGACGCCATGGGTTTGCAAATTTGGACGTTGAATCTATATGGTCTCAACTTTTACCAAATTATACATGTCTTCAAAATATTCAATACAAGCGCTCCAAAAAGTGGATCGCGAGCAAAGCAACAAGAGACAAATTAACTAACAAGTATAAACTTGAAGAAAATACGAAGACATCATCGGAATATCTAGTAAGTATATGTCACACCCCAACCTAAGTCAGAAATGCCGAGGCGTGAACTGATTGTCACAGCTCACAAGATTGCTATCTTGCAACATTATAAGTTCCAATATCTATTTAATAATTTCAAATAAAACAATTACAGTTAAGTACATCAAGTATAACGAAATTACAACAATGATTAATTAAGTTTGTATCCTAAAAAACATCTCTACGTGATCTTCATCTTGCTAAACAACAAAGCAGATAACCTGCAAATGCATATAAAATATATTTTTTTGTCAACAACACATGTTTGAGTGAATAAAACATCAGTTTAAGACACAACAATAATAGTATGCATAATATATAAAGAAAAATGCAAACTGTTCTTGTGAGATAAACAGTTAAACCATAGCATATACACAAACAATCAAACCTAAAGAAAGGGCTAAACCGTTGCCATGCGAATGGGCATTGGTTACCAAAAAAGAGGTGTCGGTGAAACCATTGTCAATGCATCGGACGCCGGCCACTACGACAGTTGTATGATTATACTAGACTGAGAATATGTTGGACCTCTCCGAATGTGGTTCAAATAAAGCAAGTAAGCAAATAGCAAGTTAGGCATAAACTGATATACACACAAGGATTAAACAGTTGCGGTTTTGAATACTAGATAATAGATAAATATGATACGATACGCATATGTCCCCAAAAGGTTAAAAATAAGTAAAAGGGGGAGTATATTCACATGATTTGATGAACGAAATAAAAATGATGATGTGGAAATGATGAACCCTTCGGGATACACCGAAAAGGATTCCTAGTTAAATATAAGTTCTATGAATTAATCAAAAATGAGACAACACGTATAATTAATTAAAGTTTGCGATTCGAGTTATATTTGGGATTGAGATGTAATTGATTGAACGATTAATTTCTATGGTTATTGTTATTGTTACTGTGCAATCGTTATTATTATCCACCACTAATATACAATTTTATAAATAATTTATGAGATATAACACACTTATATAAATATTAAATAAAGGTTTAAATAAATATTGCAATTATATTAATAACTATAACTTGCAATATATTAAATAATTTAATTCAAAAGCTAAAATATATATTTATCATACAATATGGGGATATTGGTTTTTAATACTTTCAATTTTCCTCATTGGCAGATAACACTCACAACTTTCGATTTGTCACCCACCACTCTCAACTTTCACCCTATTTTCCTGTAACACTCCCCGTCTAAATGAACACTAACCTCGTTAATGTTTTGGAATAAAAATGTCATTCAAGTTAATTGAGGGGGTAAAACAAAAAATTTATTTTTAACACACAACCTCCATTTCCGGTGACCTCGTTTTTCGGGCGAATTTGAGTTTTCTGGCTTCTCGTCTTTCAGAAAATGGAGATGGTTCAGAGGTGTAAAAAGGTGATGGAGATCATGAAGATTGTGCACCGGTGGAGATATGAAAAATGGTGCTCGACGGAAACCTGCAACTCGATTTTCCGGCAAGCATGCGATCCCGGAAGGTGGCTGGGTGAGACACTAGTGGCAGCGGGGGGGCGGGGGTTGCGTTTTTGGGGCGGTGGGCGGTAAAATGATGGATATGGTGTTCGCCGGAAACCTGCAACTTGCCGGAAAACTCAAATTCATATGTGAAGCTCGGGGAAATGATAGATATGGTGTTCTGAAAGACAAGATAGCCGGAAAACTCAAATTCGCCGGAAAAAACGAGGTCGCCGGAAATGGAGGTTGTGTGTTAAAAATAAAATTTCTGTTTTACCCCCTCAACTAATTTGAATGACATTTTTAGTTCAAAACATTAACGAGGTTAGTGTTCATTTAGACGGGGAGTGGTACAGGAAAATAGGGTAAAAGTTGGGAGTGGTGGGTGACAAATCGAAAGTTGGGAGTGTTATCTACCAATGAGCAAAAGTTGAGAGTATTAAAAACCAATATCCCTACAATATGCATCATGAAATCTTTAACGAAAATCTAGCTTTATAGATATAATTAATACGTTTGTCATTATTATTGTATAAAGAATAATACATATATATCATACACACACACACAAATGAATATAAGTAAATTTATAAAGACATTTCAACAACGAGAAATTATAACTAATGATGTCGGGTTTTATAAATAATGTTTACTTATTATTAATAACACTAATAATACTTACAAATTATATATATATATATATATATATATATATATAATCTATAACTAGATAATTTTCCAAGAAGCATAAAACTTATAGGTGTCGGTTTGATAAAATCAAGTTTATTTAATATTTAATTTGTAAAACCATTAAAACAAAATAAGAACGAAAAAAACTGCCATGGCCGGGATTCGAACCCGCGCCAATAGACCGCCGAGGAGTAACAACACACAGCCAGACTAAACGTGCTACAGAGTCAACTCGTTTTTATCATGATAACTGAGATTTAAAAACCAGACAGATCATACTATAACATACGAACCCTAAGTCTTAATTCGTTAATCCAGATCATATAAGATCGATTAACCATAGGGTTAACACAGTTTGATGAACGACGAACATGATTAAGCATTCAATTACCTTAAAACACAATCATAAGTGTGTTAATAAGCCCGATGTATAGCCGGCGCAAACAGGGATTAGAACAGGTACGAGCAGGTTTTCATAAACAAATTAACATTGGGGGTATTGTTGGCGTTGGCATGAGGATTGTGAGTGAGGGTTTAATCGAGTTTTGGTGTACGTTAGGGGGTGTATTGCTTAACGGGTTGAGACGGCCAAACGCGATCTCTAACAAGTTATTGCAAGACCTTTTAATCAAATTAAACTTAGGGTTACGAGTGGCGACATGATAATGAAGCTGCAACAGGGTTTAATTGAATTATTATTATAGGTAATATGCATTTTGACATTGACGGGTTTTATTAAAGTTAAATCGTATAACTTTGATCGTGTTTTCCATATTAAAAACGTCGGTGTGTTCATTTTAACAATATAAACGGTCTGAAATAATCAATTCCATAATTAGGACAAAGATTAAGGTGCAAGACATTAATTGGGTATTCGGGTTCGAAATACGGGTTTAAGGGTTTGGATAAACGGGCTTGGATATATTTATAATATAATAATAATAACAATTGCAAATGGGTCCCTAAGCTTAAGAGATGGAAACAAAATGACATTAAACTTAGTTTAGGGTGAAGATGCACTTAATTGAAAGTTATTTTCTTAAGTTGAATAAAGGACCCTTGAATAAATATAATAAATAATAATGATAAATTATTATTAGCTCGATAAACGTGATATTAACTCTACAAAAATAATCCGAACACGAAAGCGGGTCGGGTATTGAATAATTGAAAAACCGTGTTGTTATAGTATATATGAATATATATATATATATTATAGTAAGGTTTAAACAATTGTATATATATTCTTTAGGCTGAATTTGAAAAAGAAATGATTGAAGATGGCAGCTATTTTTCTGGGAAGGAGGATCTACTAACTAGGTTATTAGGACCTGAGCATGGAGGGTGTTCACGTACACCTTCTCATATAATAGGTAATATATTACATACACATATATATATATATATATATATATATATATATATATATATTGTGTTTTTCTAGTTAATACTTATATACATATTTATTACTTTTAAATATCTTGATTACAACACCATCAAAGGTTCATGGAGGCTTATTTCAAGGCGGTGGCAACTAAGTCAATATAAATTGCCTACCACAAGAAGTTTTAGGGGCGTGGACTCGAGCCCTAGTATTCGTGGAGCGAGTGACACGTCTGGTGGATCTCATATCCATTATCCAGTGATCGAGGTAGTTATATTTGTAGTATATTTATAGTATGTTAATATGTTGTGTTTAATATATGTTATATCATCTTGTAGGAGTGTACTTCTTGTGAGTTGTTATTCCCTTACCCTTCCGGTGAAGAAAAAATAGTCGATACAGGGCTTGTGTATCCTACTGTGGATAGGACTTTTAATGAGGAAAAAATGGACGAGGGCTATGTGAAAGTCAAAGTTGATAGCATCGATATAAATTTTGAGTGCACACCTCTCCCTAAAGTTTCATGCTACAACGAGCTTACAAATTTAGGTAAAGCCCGTTGATCTTTATCCAGTGGCCACGTTTTACAATAAAGATAATTTAATATACGAATTACATATTTCTTTCTTTATTTTTTTAAATATGGTTTCTAATATGTTTCTTTTATTGTAGCTTCCAAGCACATATGCAACTTTCTGTAACAAAGCGATGATAAAATCAGCAGAGCATGTTTCATGTTATATACCACAAGTTAGAGGTCGAGTTACTTGGGAATGGGCAATGGATAATGATATTATTTTTTTTATTTATGTTTATTTGTTTTTGTAGTTTGGTCAAGTCGATGAAACTTAACTTATCATCAAGTTGATTCGACTACCTTTGAAAATTTTGAGGATATGGTAATCCGCAACCACTACGTGAATATTGACCTTCAGCCACACGAAAAAAGTGTGGCCGTAGGCCTTTAGCCACACACATTTGGTTCAGGTCATATGTGGCAAAAGGTCGCGACACCGTGGGTATGATATGGCCGCACACAGTTTTTAGTGGCCTTATGTGGTAAAAAGTGTGGCTAAAGGGTGCAGGCATTAGTTGTTGACAATCAAGAAGTCTCTCCAATAAGTGTGGCTAAACGGTAGAAATGGCCACATGACTATTTACTATGAGTGACCATTGCACGTATAGAGCCACATGAATTAATGTTTCAGCCACATGAATTTTATAATAATGTGGCCAATAGGGTTGTGTTAAGCGTGCATTGTGACCTATAGCGTGTGGATATAGCAAAGCAACGACCACTTAAATTTAATAATAGTGTGGCTAATTATATTATATAGACACTGGATATTACATTAAAAGTGGCTAAATATGTTTACTTTCCACTCAAACACTCCTTCGTAGATTATAGTGTGGCTATTGTCTTACCGTTTGTCACACATATGCTTTTCTTAATTTAAAGTGTGGCTATTGTCAAACTTTTCGTCACAAATAGTGAGGTACTGTGTGGCTAATCATATCATATAGACACTGTAGGTTATTGTCAATGTGGCTAAAAATGTGAACTTGCTAGTCAAAAACTCTTTTGTAGTTTGTGGTGTGGCCATTGTCTTACCTTTTGTCACACATAATGCTATTCGTAATTTAAATTGTGGCTATTGTCAAACTTTTCGTCACACATAGTAAGGTACTGTGTGGCTAATCATATCTTATAGACACTGGAGGTTATTGTCAATGTGGCAAAAAATGTGAACTTGCCAGTCAAACACTCTTTTGTAGTTTGAGGTGTGGCTATTGTCTTACCGTTTGTCACACATAATTTTTTTCCTAATTTAAAGTGTGGCAAATGTCAAACTTTTCGTCACACATAGTGATGTATTGTATGGCCAATCATATCATATAGACACTGGAGGTTATTGTTAATGTGGCTAAAAATGTAACTAACACATTAGCATAAATTCAAAACATGTTTTTTTTCATAAGTTTAACAAACCCAACAATATAAATTCAAAACAGGTTTACATTACCAAACCTTCACTAATAAGTTATAAATTCAAAATATTTGAAACTACTACTAATTACTACCGACCTCAAACTTTCTTATAAGCTCATCAGATTTTTTTGCCTCCTTTCTTCATTTTCCTTACGTTCTTTTTCCATTTGTTCCATTTGTTCCTCGTTCTTCCAACTCGTTTCTTGACTTCCTTTCATTTTCTAGTTCTTTTTCCATTTCGGCTCTAACTTTTCGAACCTAAAATTGTTAAAAATATTAGCATCATAACTAATAAAGGGTTAATGTAAGGCAAAACCTCAAAGACAAGTAGGGGTGTTCACGGTCCGGTTTTCGCGGTTTTTCGTCAGACTATAAACCAAACCGTTAATAACGGTTTTTAATTTATGTAAACCAAAACCAAACCGTATAACTTTTAAACCAAACCAAACCAAACCGTTACTACCGGTTTGGTTTCATGGACTTGAACCCGAACCAACCCGTTTATATATTACACCCACAAAATCAGTGTAACGCCCTGAAATTCGATTGGTAAACTAGGATCGTGAAATCATCGGAAACTATAGACTTTGGGATTCTGGACGATAAGTTCGGAACCCATATCATTGGAAAAATCTGCTTTTATCATTTAAAATGTTTATTTTATAAAACGACATTTACGCCTGAAAAATATTAATTTTTATGCTTTCAAAAAATTAAATGTTCTTATTTAAAAAGATTTCAAATAATTATTCGGAAACTGGTTTTATAAAAGTTTTGCTGAAAAAGTTTTAGTTTGTTTAAAAACTTATGAACTCGACTAGTCTTGACCCGTCGGTAGCCTAAACCCGAACCCGAGTCACCCGAGTATTTAAGCGGAAAATCAAGTATTCTTACACCATCTCTTTCATTTCCACCAACACTTCCCACCCAAACACTCTCATTCTAGAGAGAGAAACTAGAGAGAGAAAGTCTTCAAACTTCAAATCCGAGTCCACAAATCTGTTTGTTGTTATTCTTGGTAAGATCTTCTTGAAAATCATCCATTTTCATAACCATTTTCGGCCTCAAATCGAGCAAAAACACCCATTTTCGTTTCTAGAGTTTTCGGGTCAAAAACCGTCTTGTTTTGGTGTCAAAATGCAGGCTTTTGTGTTTAAAATCACTAGGAATCGATAGCCCTTTCAATCCCGAGCATTTCCATGTCAAAAACTTCGATTTTGGGTCAAAAATCTGGAAAATCTGAAAAACCCGTAGGTTTCTCCGTCGCCCAGCTTGAAGGAGTCGAATCAGACTCATTCGATCGAACCAGTCGATCGAATCAGTCCAGTCGATCGAATAGGAAAGCAACCGAATGGTCTCCAACTCATTCGACCGAATGAGTTTCGTATTCGATCGAACGAGTGTCTATTCGATCGAACAAGTTCCATGTTCGACCGAACGAGTTTTTCCAACTGGTTCGACCAAATGTGTTTCTAGTTCGATCGAGCGTGCCACAGATTCGATCGAATGTGTGTCTATTCGATCGAACGTGTTCCTATTCGATCGAATCAAGCCAGAACCAAGCTGTTTCGTCGTTAAAACCCAGTTTTTGCTCGAGGCCGCGTAAGCTCGTTTTCTTAGACTTATAGCACGTTGTTAACCTTATATATATGTTCAACTCTAGGCTAAGGAGATCTATTGTAGCACCATCCTAACCCGAGATCAAGGTGAGTTCATAGCCCCTATTTAAGCTTTTCAAAACTATGGGGTGGAAACATGGTAACTTTACACGCTTGGATAAAATCATTTATGCATTTATGCAAACACTCTTTAAACTATAAACTTTTGGATTTCTACACACGTGCGGAAATCCACAAGCTCTTTAAGAATCTATAAACTTTGGAAATCTATGAACATGGGAAAACCCATCAACTTATGGAGATCTAAGAACATTGGAAATCAATGAGTATGGGAAATTCTATGAACATTGACATCATGGGAATGGGAATCATATTCATATCATCATAGTCATTGTGTCAGCATGGAAATCTAGAGATCAAAGCATCATGAGTTGAATTGGACGCGAGAGTCTATTCTACTCTCGGTAGAACTCGCGACCATGAGTGGCATTCTATTCTCGGTGGCACTCATAACTCATGGGATTTCATACTAGTCTCGGTGAAATCCATAACTCTTGAGGACCTATACTAGTCTCGGTAGGGACCAAGGGAACCCAGGATTCTTTGGGGAGTCTATCCTACTCTCGGTGGAACCTAGCTGAGTCCTGGATGACAAGAACGAGGTAGTCTTGGTTTAAGTCTTGCGTGGGGTCAATCAAGTCTTGTGTGATCATTGAGTTCCATCATCATTCATCATCATCATCATTTATTCACCATCATCTTGGATACTAGTAAACAGTGGGATCTTGGTGTTGGTTTATCTAGTAAACTTAGCATGCTCAAATCTATATGTCCTTATTTATGCTTAACTGCTATGTGCTACATGTACCGTTGGGAGACCACAAATCTTTGAGTAATCTTATCACAAACGACTCTAATGGGTGAATAATAAGCCCGCTGAGAGTCCAGGAGAACATTTCATGTTTTACTTACTACAAAAACCTCTTTGGGAAAACCAAGAGACCTTTTCTTACAAACCATCTTAAAACCGGGTATTATATCCAAACATAGTAGTATAAGTTGTAGGAGTGGTGGGTTAGCCGCAGGTACACCCTATATATAAACCCCTACAACCTATACTAGTATGTTTGTGTATAAACTCTTTTTCTTTAAACCTATGAATTCACTCATCTACTTTAAGTAGTTGACAGTTTGTTACATGTTTTCAGGAAATAATGCAGCAAGAAATCCCTAGCAAGTTTAGAGGCCTTAGAGAGATGAAGGCTAGTCTAGGAGTTATTGGAAACTTGATATTTTGTATTAAAACAATTTGTTTCATGTTACCTGGATGGTGTAATATTTGACATTTTGGTTATGTTTATGCATTTAGACTTTTAAACTATTGTGCTCAACAATCACGACTTAGTCGCCGCGCCTCGATTATTCCGCCATCACGATCGGGGTGTGACAGATTGGTATCAGAGCCAGTGGTTATAGGGAATTAGGAAACCGACCTAGACTATAACCTAGGATCCTTGACTCTAGATAGCTCATGCATCACAATCACATGTCTACACTTATATACGTGCTGCGTGCTTATGTGTTGCATATTAACTGTTAATCTCTTGAGCCATGTCATTCTGTGTTCTTGGTATAATCTATGTTCTCTATTCTTAATCTTTGGCGTGTCATTGATTCTATTTAACACTCGTTTTTTTTTTTCGTTTTCGTTTTGTCAAGAATGCCTCCCAGACGTGCACCCGCCCCCTTGGACTCCGCTGATCTAGCCAACCTTATAGCCCAGCAGATCGCGGCTGTGTTACCAGGCATGGTAACAGCCATCAGCCAGGGGCTGAGGCAAGAAGGAACCTCTGGGGCCAACCAAATTCCAGCTCAGAACGCAAACGAACCAGCAAATAAGCCATACAAGGACTTCATGGCTACCAAACCCACCAGCTTCAGCGGTTCAGAAGGCGCCGTTGGTCTCCTCCAGTGGATCGAAAAGATGGAGGCTGCCTTTGTTATTAGCTCGTGCCCTGAGACACTGAAAGTCACGCACGCGGCAAGCATGTTGTCTAAACGCGCGCTGACCTGGTGGAACAACGAGATAAGAACCCGCGGGCGTGAGGCTGCCTTGGCCATGACCTGGTCGGAATTTGTAGCTTTGGTTACCCGCGAGTTCGTACCTCGCAGTGAGGTGCAGAACTTGAAGCTGAGTTTTGGGTGCACAGAATGAAGGGCGCTGATCACCAAGGGTACACGGAGCGTTTTCACGAGCTCTCCCTTCTCGTACCACACCTGGTCACCCCTCCCTCCCGGGCTATTGAGCTTTACATCAATGGCCTACCTGACACTGTCCGTGGAATCGTTATCGGGGCTGACCCATCAACCCTACAAGCGGCCATTGAACTAGCTGCCCGACTGACCCAGGATCAGGTTAAGACTGGGGTCCTAGCCAAGGACACGGGCAAGGCCGCTGAGGGCTCATCCAAAAAGATCAACCGCATCAAAAAACGTAAGGCTAGCAGTTACGCGATGGTTACTCCCGCAACCCCAATCAGCTCTGTCGCTCCTGCTCCCACCCCTTCTGGAAGGCCAAAGAGGGAGTACACTGGGGTTCACCCCAAGTGCGGCACTTGCCAATTTCATCACCCTGCCGGAACCCCGTGCTGGAAATGCACGAACTGTGGACGTTTGGGGCACCTAGCGGAACGCTGCAGATTTCAAGGTAATCAACTGGCAATACAGAGCAGCAGTCCCCAACCCAACAACACTCGAGGCTGTTTCGAGTGTGGAGCCACGGACCACTTCAAGAGCAGGTGTCCTCGTCTTGCAAATCTTCCTCCGGCCCGAGGCCGAGCCTTTACTATTGGCGCTGCTGAAGCTCGCCAAAATCCTGACGTCATTACTGGTACGTTCATTCTCAACAATCTCTGGGTTTCTATTCTATTTGACACGGGTGCAGATAGGAGTTTTATTTCTAGCGAGTTGGTCCCATTGCTTAATCTAGGAACCTCTGTCTTAGACCCCGCTTTCTCTGTCGAAATGGCAAACGGAGAGTCTACCCAAGTGAACAAAATCGTTCGCAATTGCACGCTTACGTTTGATCAGACGTCTCTTAACATTGACCTCATCCCTATGCAATTGGGAAGTTTCGATGTAATTGTTGGGATGGATTGGTTGTCCATCAACCACGCGGAAGTGGTGTGTGCTGAGAAGCTCATTCGCGTTCCTTGTTCTTCTGGCGAGTCCATAATTATTCAAGGAGAAAGATCAGGCAGATGTCTGAAATTAATCTCCTGCTTTAAAGCTCGGCGATGCCTTCGAAAGAAGTGTCTCGCCTTCCTAGCTCATGTCTCCATCAAGAAATCTTTGGGGAAGAAGCTCTCTGATGTCCCCGTTGTGCGTGAATTTCCAGACGTTTTTCCTAAAGACTTACCCGGACTACCTCCTAGCCGACAAGTCGAATTTCACATCGAATTAGTTCCCGGTGCAACCCCCGTGGCAAAATCTCCGTATCGTTTGGCTCCGTCAGAAATGCAGAAATTATCGAGCCAGCTACAGGAACTACTAGACAAGGGTTTTATTCGCCCTAGTTCATCTCCATGGGGAGCTCCAGTCCTCTTCGTCAAGAAGAAGGACGGATCTTTCCGGATGTGCATAGACTATCGTGAGCTTAACAAACTCACGGTCAAGAATCGGTATCCATTACCAAGGATTGACGATCTTTTCGACCAGCTGCAAGGAGCCATTTACTTTTCCAAGATCGACCTACGCTCAGGTTATCACCAAGTACGCGTCATGGAGGACGACATCGCGAAAACCGCTTACAGAACTCGTTATGGACACTACGAGTTCCTAGTCATGCCTTTTGGTTTGACGAATGCCCCTGCGGTGTTCATGGATCTCATGAATCGCGTTTGTCGTCCATACCTGGACCAGTTTGTTATCGTCTTCATTGACGATATTCTCGTTTATTCCCGCTCTAAAGCCGACCATGAGCTTCATCTCAGGCTTACCTTGGATCTGCTGAGGAAAGAGCAACTCTACGCCAAATTCTCCAAATGCGAATTCTGGCTAAGGGAAGTTCAATTCTTAGGTCACATCATTAACAAGGAAGGCATTCATGTCGACCCTGCCAAGATTGAAGCCATCAAAAATTGGGGAGCGCCTACAACGCCAACCGAAATTCGTTCATTTCTTGGTTTAGCTGGGTACTACCGTCGATTCATCTCGAACTTTTCAAAGATCGTATTGCCTCTCACAATGTTAACTCAAAAAGGGGAACCATTCATTTGGAACCAAGAGCAAGAAGAGGCTTTCCAAACATTGAAACATAAACTCTGTCATGCACCAATCCTGTCACTTCCTGAGGGTAACGATGATTTTGTTGTTTATTGCGACGCCTCGAACCAAGGTCTAGGCTGCGTCTTAATGCAACGCGGTAAGGTCATCGCTTACGCCTCGCGTCAACTCAAGAGTCATGAGAGGAATTATGTCACTCATGACTTGGAATTGGGTGCTGTGGTCTTTGCCTTAAAAATATGGAGACACTACCTATACGGTACGAAATGTGTCATCTTCACCGACCACAAGAGCCTACAACACATCCTCAACCAAAGGGAGCTAAACATGCGACAACGTCGATGGGTTGAACTCCTAAGTGACTACGACTGCGAAATCCGCTACCACCCTGGAAAGGCTAACGTAGTGGCTGACGCGTTAAGTCGCAAGGAAAGGACCCAGTTGCATGCGATCCGTATTCAGTCCAATCTTCCCTCCTTGGTTCTCGAAGCTCAAAAGCAAGCGATTGCTGGTGGTGATCTCAAAAATATGCTATCTTGCGGTGCCGAACGGAAGTTTGAAACCAAGTTTGATGGTATACTTTACTACTTAAATCGCATGTGGATTCCAAACTCTGAACCACTTCGAGAACTTATCCTGAACGAAGCGCACAAATCCAGATACTCTATTCACCCGGGCAGTGATAAAATGTATCAGAATCTCAAGTCTCACTTCTGGTGGCCGGGTATGAAGAAAGACATAGCTTTATTACGTCGGTAGATGTCTAACATGCTCGCGGATCAAGACTGAACATCAGAGACCATCTGGCCTGCTACAGCAACCGATCATACCGCAGTGGAAGTGGGACGAAGTCGCTATGGACTTCATCACCAAACTCCCGCGGACACCCAGCGGTTATGACACGATTTGGGTTATCGTGGATTACTTGACCAAGTCTGCCACTTTCTCCCTGTCCGCGAGGACTACACTACGGAGAAGCTGGCGCAGATTTACATTCGTGAGATCGTAACCCGTCACGGTGTGCCTAAGGCATCACGTCTGACCGTGACCCCTCTTTTGCGTCAAGGTTCTGGAAGTCATTTCAGAAAGCCTTTGGGACAAGTGTGAAACTTAGCTCTGCCTATCATCCTGAAACGGACGGACAGAGCGAAAGGACCATACAAACCCTGGAGGATATGCTCAGAGCCTGTATCCTTGAATTCGGTAGTAGCTGGGAGACTCACCTTCCTCTTGCAGAGTTCTCATATAATAACAGCTATCATGCTACCATCAAATGCGCACCATTCGAGGCACTCTATGGCAGGAATGTCGTTCTCCACTGTGTTGGTCCGAGACCGGAGATTCTCAAATCCTCGGCCCGAACTGATACAGGAAACCACTGACAGTATCGCCATCATCCAGCAAAGACTTAAGGACGCCCGCTGTCGACACAAGTATTACGCTGACAAAACGCCGCAAACCTCTGGAGTTCCAAATAGGCGATCACGTAATGCTCAAAGTTTCCCCCTGGAAGGGCATTGTTCGCTTCGGGAAAAAGGGAAAGCTTGCTCCAAGGTACGTAGGACCTTTCAAGATCATCGAAAAGGTCGGACCCGTAGCCTATCGCTTGGAATTGCCTCCAGAACTCAGCCGTGTTCACAACGTTTTTCAGGTGTCGCAACTCAAAAAGTGCCTCGTTGACGAGACCGCTCAAATCCCGATCGTCACGGTTCGCATCGACGACAAACTACACTTTGTTGAGGAACCTGTCGAGATCCTAGATCGAGAAGTCAAAAGGACTAAGCGAAGCCGGATACCATAGTCAAGGTACGTTGGAACAACCATCGTGGACCCGAGTTCACATGGGAACGAGAGGATAAGATGAGGGAGGAATACCCTCATCTGTTCGCATAGTCATCATCTTTGTAATTCTAGAAATCTTGGAGTCTATGTAATAGTAATCATGTAATCAGGGACCAATATCAATCAATGAAGTATCATGTTGTTCCTATTTGCTTATAAATATTCTCTTATTTGCATAACACCAAGTTTGGCTACCCATGACTCGTGCTGGAAAACACAAGTTGTGCATACTTAATCATGTAAACATTGGGGTAAACTATGTATCATTGAGCCAAAATTTGTCATCATTCTAGCATTCATGAAGCATGGTTGTGTGTGTGTGTGTGGTGTCGTGTCGATTTTTCTAGCCGCACACAATGGAGTTTATACATTGATACAAGGTGAACTCGTAATTATAGTCCGGAATATAATTACATCAAGTTCACAGGTGTATACGTGTATAAACAATATGCTATTGTGTACTATGAGTCATGAACTCAAGCTTCGTGTAGGGAATTAATCAATGAATGTTGAAGGAGTGGTGGGTTAGCCGCTGGTACACCCTATACATAAACCCCTTCGGCACAAGTTGATTATGTCTGAAGCGAGACTTGGAATTAGGGACTCATAGTTAGCGTGGCAGCTGTGAGCGTTAAATTCAAGAGTTATTGAGGGAATTATTCATTGGGGATTGAAGGAGTGGTGGGTTAGCCGCTGGTACACCCTATATATAAACCCCTTCAATCCGAAATGAATATGTCTGATGTAAAGCTTGAAGGTGATGCCTTGTAGTGGAAAATAGTGTGTCGTCCTGTGTGTCATTGACTAATAGGAGTCGAAAGAAACAACCCAAGTGGAGTTGAGGGAGTGGTGGGTTAGCCGCTGGTACACCCTATATATAAACCCCTTCAACTTGATTTGGGTGGTATCCAAGACGAAAATTAGGGGTAGTGGCGCATAGTGGTCATCATGGGATCATTTGATCTAAAACATCATTGCATCAACTATACTAAGTTCTAAATTTCGGGACGAAATTCCTCTAAATTGGGGAGAATGTAACGCCCTGAAATTCGATTGGTAAACTAGGATCGTGAAATCATCGGAAACTATAGACTTTGGGATTCTGGACGATAATTCGGAACCCATATCATTGGAAAAATCTGCTTTTATCATTTAAAAATGTTTATTTTATAAAACGACATTTACGCCTGAAAAATATTAATTTTTATGCTTTCAAAAAATTAAATGTTCTTATTTAAAAAGATTTCAAATAATTATTCGGAAACTGGTTTTATAAAAGTTTTGCTGAAAAAGTTTTAGTTTGTTTAAAAACTTATGAACTCGACTAGTCTTGACCCGTCGGTAGCCTAAACCCGAACCCGAGTCACCCGAGTATTTAAGCGGAAAATCAAGTATTCTTACACATCATCTTTCATTTCCACCAACACTTCCCACCCAAACACTCTCATTCTAGAGAGAGAAACTAGAGAGAGAAAGTCTTCAAACTTCAAATCCGAGTCACAAATCTGTTTGTTGTTATTCTTGGTAAGATCTTCTTGAAAATCATCCATTTTCATAACCATTTTCGGCCTCAAATCGAGCAAAAACACCCATTTTCGTTTCTAGAGTTTTCGGGTCAAAAACCGTCTTGTTTTGGTGTCAAAATGCAGGCTTTTGTGTTTAAAATCACTAGGAATCGATAGCCCTTTCAATCCCGAGCATTTCCCATGTCAAAAACTTCGATTTTGGGTCAAAAATCTGGAAAATCTGAAAAACCCGTAGGTTTCTCCGTCGCCCAGCTTGAAGGAGTCGAATCAGACTCATTCGATCGAACCAGTCGATCGAATCAGTCCAGTCGATCGAATAGGAAAGCAACCGAATGGTCTCCAACTCATTCGAACCGAATGAGTTTCGTATTCGATCGAACGAGTGTCTATTCGATCGAACAAGTTCCATGTTCGACCGAACGAGTTTTTCCAACTGGTTCGACCAAATGTGTTTCTAGTTCGATCGAGCGTGCCACAGATTCG